>NW_011888901.1:1405631-1414966 GCF_000151845.1 Pteropus vampyrus
TCTTATTATTTAAGCTTATAATGCTCTGTTCTTAGTAAGATTGCACTCCTTTGCTTCTATTTGCCTGATAGTCACTTTACTCCTAATTATGATTCTTTCTGTCATTTTGTTTTAGGTGAGCTGACCCCTTTCAGTTTGGAAAGGTCTTAACTTCGCCATATCTATAGGAGAATTTAGCTGGATACATTATTCTAGGTTGATAGTGCCTTTCACTTAATAGTTTAAATATTTGATTTCATTCTCTTCTGGCTTGTAAGGTCTGTGCTAAGAAGTCTGAGGATAATTTAATGGGTTTTCTTTTATAAGTTACTGATTTTTCTCCCTGGATGCCCTGAGAATTCTGTCTTTGTCATTGATTTTTGATAATTTTAATACATTGTGTCATGGAAAAGGCCTTTTTGACGAGATAATTGGGTGTTCTTTCGACTTCTTGAATTCCAAGCTTCAGCTCATTCCCTAAATTTGTGAAATTCTCAGCCATTATTTGTCTGAAAATGCTTTCTAGTCCCTGCTCCTTCTCCTCCTCCTCGAGAATTCTCATTATTCTTATATTTCATCTCCTGATGGTATCAGCTAGTTCTTATATTTCTCTTTTATTGTTTTTTATTCTTCAGTTTCTCTCTTCTTCCTTCTAATTTATTTGTAGATTTCTTTCTTCAATATCACTGATATTTTCCTCCATTTGGTCGACTCTAATCCCAATCTTGTTATTTCATTTTTCAACTCTTGTAGTGTGTTTGTTTTATCTCCAGAAGTTCTATTTGGTTCTTTTTAAGGGTTTCAATCTCCTTGCTCTACTCATCTAGTTGTTTTTTTCAATCCTGAAATTGTTTATTTGAGTTGTTTTGGGTCTCATTGAGTTTTTTCAGAAGTACCATTCCAAATTCTCTGTCATTTAAGTCACATAGTTCTGAATTCTCTGTCATTTAAATCCCATATTTCTATGTCTGTAAGCTTATTGTCTGGATATTTTTCTCTTTCTTTCTGAGATGCCTTGTCGCCTTGGTTGTCCATGGTGTTTAATGGATTATTTCTCCACCTGGACTTTAATGGAAATGTATTCTGCTGTTTTTCCAGAAAGAAGATTTATTATATAAAGGTCTCTCTTTAGCCTGCAAAGAAGGTGTTTTTCTTTGGTTTCCAGTATGTGGTGTCTAAGCCTCTTGGATCCCTGCTTTATATAAAGACTTAATAATGCCTATATATAATGCCTTTATTTTCTTGTAGATATTTTATCATGCTCGCTACCTTCAGTCTCAGTCACTGTCAGTGTTAGCAACAATTTTGGCAGCATTTGCTCAGATTTCCCTAGGGTTCCGTGGTGTTTAGTCTTGGAAGATATGATGGGAGAAGCCCTCTAGGTTGGATGTTGGAGGTTGTGGCTCAGTCTCAGTTTTGCAACTGCGGCTGGTAAAAATCAACTCTTGTTTCTCTGCCATCTGCTTTTCTACTTTCTGACTAGGTCCTGCCACAGGCTGTGTGGAAGTCACAACTTTCCCAGGCAGGGCTGATCAGGGAACTCGCTGTACGAACTTGCTGTACCTTCTCCCCTCCCCCTCCCCCTCCCCCTCCAGGAAGCTCCATTGGCTGCGAGATGCAGCTTTTTCATTTCTCCCAGTCCACTGCTCGACACCCAGGGTTCTGACCTCTGGTAGCTCTTATGTGCAGACCTCATGCTCAGACATGCTGGTGTGCAGTATAGGCATGTGGTTTTTTTCGTTTTTGTTTTTTTGAGTTTTAGATGTTCAGCTTATTTTTGTTTCGAGGGGAGAGATCTAGGGATGTCTCTCACTCTGCCATGTTTCCTCAATATCCTCTATTTTATTTTATTTTATTTTTATTTTATTTTAATGACCAAAAAAAGAAAGAGGAGATGAGTAGGACTTAAAAGAGCACCTTCGATTTTCTCTCACTTTTTCATAATGGCTTTGACAATAATATTGGTAAAAAATTTTGATTCTTTTAGAAGAAAAGACATAGATTTTTATCTAATTGCCTTGAAATATTTTTCCTTCCCTTGAAATTACTCAGTGCTGATATATAAAAATTGACTCTTCCATGTAATACAAAAATGTGCATTTTTGTAGTACTAATGAAAATTGTAATACTGATATGTTTTTTAATTTTAATTTCACATGAAGGATGAAAAAAACTAAAATTATGATAATGTTTATCAAGTTTTTAATTTAATATTAATTTTATATGTTTTCTCATATAAAAAGTTGCACTGAATCAGAAATCGGAAATCCATGTGATAGGTATTACAATATTTGAGAGCCTATTATATATTAGGTATTTTATATTTGTTAACTATTACATATGTAAATATGTTGTATGTATTTTCTCTAACTTATACAAGGTCTCTGCAAAATATATTGCAGATGGAAAAATTGAGGCACAGAAAGGTTTAATAATAGCCCCAAAGCGAAAGCCAAACAGACAGCCTGTGTTGATGCTGAAAATTAAACCCAACTAATTCTGATTCCCTTTCTACTGTATTATGTTGTCCCAACACTTATTTCCTGTCATTATTTCATAAGTACGTTTACATAAAAAGGAAATATGCATAATGAAAAAAAAACTATTAAGTAAAAATTACTAAATGAAAGAAACCTCTCTATTTTAAACTTAACTATTTGGAATTTTTTTGTAGTTTTGTTTCATTGAAGTTGTTATGTGGCTTTTTTCTTAATGAAGTTTGCTAAATAAAACTAGATCAATACATACTACTACTTAAACAATTTATATTTGTCTGCAATCTTGAAACAGGATGGCCATTACAAAGTTCTCCAAAGCGATACAATTTCTGAAAGTAGTAATTTATGTGAATGAAAATGATCTTTCGATAAAGCTTATATAGATATATATTTATTCTGTGATTAAATTATTAGGAAATCATTTTCCAAACTACTAGTGTAACAATTATATTTTCCATATGTCTTCTATTTATGCAAGTAATTTTTCCAACCCACTTGAGGTGGCTACTTGTAGAATATCTACTATATCTTGTCTCAAGAACCATGTGATATTTTGCAACTTATTTTCTTTTTCCATTTCCATAATATTTACTGTAAGTCAACAAAGAGGAAAGTGTGTTGATTCTTCCTTCCCACTCATCTGTGACCTCCCTTAAGTCATGAAGACCTGCCATTTTACCTACATCACTTTTTCTTCATTCTGGCTATAGCCTATCTGCTTGGGCTGTAATATTCTTTCCCTAGGGATATTACAGCAAACTTTTAGGTCTGCCCATTCAACAAAAATAGCCAGTAGCCACATGTGACTACTGAGCACTTTAAATCTGGCTGATGTACATAATTACTAGCTGAAAGCATAAACTACAAACTGGAGTTGAAGATGGTATTTTAAAAAGAATGCAGATGATTTCATTAAGAATTTTTAATAATTTTGTGTTGAAATTACAATATTTTAAATATATTGTGTTAGACAAAATGCATTTTTAAAATTGATTTTACTTCTTACATTTCACTTTTTTAATGTGGTTACTAGAAAAAACGTAAAATGACCTGTGCTGTTCTACTATATTTCTATTTGATGGTCCTGCTCTAGTTGGTCTTTCTGGCTTCCGACTTGTCCCTCTTAAGTTTATTCTAATGTTCATCTGCCAAAGTGGCCTATCTAAAACAGTTCTAACCACTGAGCAGACACTTCGAGATGGTATATAGAGCAACCTAATAGAAAAATTATAACCAGATTGGAATAGCAAATCTTGACCTTAGAGACAGTTAATTGAATAACATGGAGCCCTTAAAAGGAGTCAAATAAAGATAATTACATGTGCATACATTGCACAGCATGCTGGTGCCCTGAAATCAGCATAGCGTAATAGGAACTGAGAAAGTGGAATGTCCTTTTACAAATTATCATCTTCTCTTTTGATGTATACTCACATATATGTCCCCAAAGCTACCCAGTGTTTACAGATAAGAAATTTTACTTGCAATTAAAAAGAAAATCAACTAAGACCAAGTTATTTTAAAAAGACATTTAATTATTTTTGTTTATATTAATATAGTTTACCATTCCTTATTTCTTTATTACCTCTCTTCTCTACAAAATAAAATTATCCACTTCCTCAATCACAAATTTAAAAGTACTAATATTATGTATCAACATTTTAATAGTACAATGGCAACTTTACCTTGCAAAAAGAAACATCTTTTTCTAATGGAATTTGAGAAAAAATGAAATCATCATTTTGACTTATGTTTATATTATTAATAGAATGTGTACATGCAAATAGATATAGGTTTAACAACTTTTCCTTTATAGAAAGCAAATCACTATAATGACTTTTTCCATTATTATTATTATTATTTTACTTCAGTGAGAAAAAATATAATCTGACATTTCTTTGGAAAGCAATTGGTTGGGGATAGTGATGTGGACTGATGCAGTATTGAACTAAGTTTAGCAGGTCTATATAAAGAATGAATGAGTAATTCGATTTCATTATTAGGCCAGTGATTAAAGTTATTAGGCTAATTGGCCACAAACAAAATGACAATAATTAGAGTGACTTTTAAAGGTAGCGAGAGTGAGTAAATATTCTGAGTATTTTCATTTTTATGTGGATATTTGAACTTTTCTAATGAGATTAAGTTTATTCATTTATTTTTATTTTAAAAATATGTCACAAATTTCTCTCAGTAGTCCACATGAAAATAGGAGCTTAAATCTTCAATATAAAGAAAGGCTCAAACAGTTAGAAATAAAACCAATTAATTCTAATGGGTTTTAGTAACATATTTCAAAGGCTAAATTTTACAGAGCAAGTGTCAGAGTAGTTTTTCTGTATGTGTGTGTGGTGGGACAATTAAGAAAAAAAATTCAATAGAATATAACTGCTTACAGATAAACTGTTTTTTTCTTTCCTTTAAGACTACAAAGAATAAGTAGGAAATAAGTAGTATTTGAAACATCATTTTCAAATTCTCTCTCTTTTGCATAATATAACTCTACATAAAATTAGTTAACTTGGAATTTTTGAAACTAAGGAAGCAAACATTTTTTGACTGCATTGAGATTTTTTTCTATTGAAACATACATGGGGTAACTTTTATAAAAATCTATTTATCTATGTATTATATAGATGTGTATTTTTTATTGCTAGTGAAACTATATCCTGATATGGAATTGAATTTAGCTAAATAGATTTAAAACTATTCTTTCAAATAATCTATATGAAATTTTATTGTTTAGTTACACTGGTTTTATATACCTTATCTGTAATTTACACAATATAGTTGCAGAAGTATGAGATCATCATCATACAGATGAGAAAACTTGAGGTACAGAAAAGTAATGATTTACGAAAAATCACATAGGTTGATTCTGATGGTGCTGAAAATTGCACACAACTTTCTAATTCAAAAGATTTTTATCTTTCCACTGTATTATTCTTATCTCAATATGAACGTGATTTTTGTGTAAAAAGTATATTTTCATGAGTAAAATATGCAGAAATTGGAAAAACTCCATTCTAAAAATTTTGCTAAGTTAAGCAACATCTCTACTTCAATTCTCAATCATGCCATATTTTGCTTGTATGTTACACTGCCATTAAGAGATTAGACTGAACTTTGGGAAATTTCAAACATAAAACAAAATTGATTCAATATGCTCTATTAATTCGGAGATTTATATTTTGATCTGCTATACAAAGTGGCAGTTAATAAAGCTTCGTATGGGGACATACTTTCAAAAAGCTGTAACTTACATAAATAAAATATGATTTCTGGGTAGAGGTTACAGAGAGATGTAGTTTTGGATGACATAACCACTTTCAAAACTTCTAGAAAAGTGCTTCTGCCTCTTCTTTATGTTTTACCAATATTGAAAGTTATTTATTTAGTTTAATAAATAAATTTATAAATGAATTTAAAATATACTTTAATATGTTTAATATATTTGTTTTTATGGAATGCATAGTATATTTTTATTTATTCAAGAGTCATAATATTCCTCTAATTTCCATTTCTTATTCAATAACATTTATTCTAATATTCTAATATTAGCCTTTCAAGGTTAAATACAAGTTAACCGATAGTACTCCCCATTGTTCTCCAGTGGTCACTCCATCACCTTGATGATAAAAGTCCTTAATTTATCTCAATAGGTCTCTTATAATATCATGTTTGCTTACTTTTCTGACCTTATTTCTCACAGTCCCCTCCTTCACATTTTATGCTCCAACAGTATCATAGTCAGGATGTTTCTGGCTTTTGGCCATTTGCTTTGTTACTCATTTTCATTCATTCATTAAACACATGTATTAGAAACCTACTCTGAGCAAGACACTAAACTTGCTAGCATTATAAATTTAAAAAAAATTAAAAAAAATATATATATATATATAGTTTCTGCACTAAAAAAATCATCATTTTATAAGAAAAATCTTTTAAAGAAGAAAAACCCCACTATAATGCAATGAGCAGCTTCTTAGCACTAAAAACAAAACAAAACAAAACAAAACAAATCAAACAAACAAACAAACAAAAGCATATTACATTTCTCTTCTTCAATATCTCAACTCTTCTCTATTTGCTTTTTTTTCATCTCCAGTTCAAGAAATCAGGTAACTATCCATTTTTAAGCATCTGCCATGCCATGAACTCCATTAGAGGAAAATGGAGGCACAAAATACGTAGAAGATAAGGTCGTTTCTTTTAATAAGTATACATTATATCTGAAGAAACATAAATGAACCAACTAAAGATTGATTTAATTAGAGGTCAGTGAACTTTTACTATAAAGGGCTAAATAGTATTTTGGGTTTTGTGTGCCACACAGTCTTTAATGTACCTGCTCAGTGCTATTGTTGTAGGACAAAAGCAGCCATATACATAAATAAGCATGCCTGTGGCCCCCGCCACGCCACCACCCCCCCACAAATTTATTTACAAAATAGGTGGCAGGCCAGATTTCTCCCAGGGGCTGCAACTTGCCCAGGAGCTAATTTAATGGTTGCAAAATTAAATGTATGATATAAAATATTAATCATATAAACATTCAGTGAAAGAAAATGCATTCTAAACTAGGCCTAGTCAGGATAAAATATCTGATTGAAGTAATTACTAAATAGATACTTTTAAGAAAATGACCAAAAGAAACATTCTGGACAGAGTGGAATAACAAGTAGAATAATAAAATTAAAATCTTATAGAAAGTTACTCAACCAGCATGGTGGACCTTAAAGAAAAACTCAAACAATTACCAGAATTAAATGTAGAGTGTTGTCAGTCAAGTTTCTCCAGGAGAACAGATCTAATAGGATATCTATGAGATATATTTATGTGAGATATATGATACATAGATATGTAGATAGAAACAAGAGATTTATTATAAGGAATTGGTTCATGTGATTATGGAGGCTAACAATTCCCAAGTCTTGTTGTTGGTAAGGTGGAGCCCCGGAAGAGCCTATGGCGTCATTCTAATTCAAATCTGTAGATCTGTGAATCAAGAGAATTAAAGGTATGGTTTCAGTACAAAGGCAGGAAAGCTCAAGACTCATAAAGAGCTGAAGTTTCAGTTTGTTTGAAGATAGGAACAAACCAATGCCCCAGCTCAAAGGCAGTCAGGCAGGAAGAATTTTCTATTATTCAGGTGAGAGTCAGCCTTTTTGTTCTATCAGGCCTTCAACTGATTGAAAGAGGCCCACTCACATTAGGGAAGGCAACCTGCTTTACTCAGGCTATCAGTTTAAATGTTAAACTCATCCCAAACATCCTAACAGAAACAGAATAAGTTTGACCAAATATCTATACATCACATGTCCCAATCAAGTTGACACAAAAAATTAACCACCACATAGAGCAGACTGGCATTTCAAAGCCAATTCACATAACAGGAAACTTGAAAGTCTAAATGCTTTTCATGAAGTATCCTTTGCCCCATCACTCATGTCTATATATCTCTTCCCCAATTTACTTAATGATTAAAAAAAGAAAACATATTTGATGTTAAAAGTAAAAGTATTTTAATACCACTTTTTAACAAAGGGTCATAATAGTCAATTATAGTAATTAATTTTTCTGGTTTATTATATTTGCTGTTCCCAATTCATACACATACACGCACACACACAGGAACACACACACTCTGCATACACAATCTACTTGCAAAAATCATATATCCATGTTTTAACATATCATACTATCTCTTTTCTATAGTACAGAGAGTACATCGTCTTCTTGTACCTGGCTCTGTCTAAAGCGATGTATGGAGAGATGATATATATCATTTTAATTTGTACATTTTAATATTTTATTAATAGATTGTGTTACTAGAAGCTGCCATTGAAGGCAGTAGGTATATGCTTATTTTTTTCCTTATTTAAAATTTATAAGTAACATACTATTATCATGATCTATTTTCCTTTAATTCTCTTTATTACAGGAAAATTTAAAAAGTCATTTTATTTATATCATATACTCAAATATCATGTTAACATTTCATTGCTTAAGTAAATATTGATGCTCATTAGGAATCACTACCTGGCATTGTCAAACACTGCTTTATTTTACGTCTCTGCATCTCTGTCCTCTGCCTCAACCAATAAGCAAACATGGTGCTTATTAGTATAAGGAACTGGTTTGGAACCATCACTTTGGTTTGAGGTTCTTTTAGATTAGCAAAGATCTCTGAGACTGAATTTCTCTTGACATAACTCTTAAAATCCATTTAATTTTCAATGACCCGAAAATTCCTTTGAGTCTTAGATTTGCAGATTCACGTTTATAAAAGTGACTGACATCTATCTTCTACAATTCTTTTTCCAACAAAGAAGCTATAATTGGGGTTTGACAAAGCAGCATTCCTTTATAAGATTTTTGACAAAAAAATAACTTTATAGATTGAAGCATATATGAAACTATCAATATCTGATCCAGTTATAAATATATTACATGGCGTTCTTCTAAGTAAATAATGAATATACCTTTTTTTTCTTTTTCTCTTCTCTCCTTCAAAACTTTTGAAGCTGTCTTTAGAGTAAAGTGAAGTTTACAAGGGAAAATATGATTTGTAATTGAGATGTTCTGTTAACATTCAATCTATATTGGTTGTGTTCAATGTGTTCATTATTCTTTTGAAAGTAGCAGGAAATTAGAGTGTTGGTGACATATGAGAAACCCTATGTTAGACAACAATTTACACTCTATATTGAGTTAGAAATACCAGCTTTCTTTCAAACCCCATGTGTGTCTCTTATGTGGAAACCAAGTACACAGTGAAATCATCATTCAATTTAATTTACAACATGTACTACCTTTGCTGGATATGTTTATGTTAGTAATATTCACAACAAATGA
>NW_011888901.1:1415016-1415958 GCF_000151845.1 Pteropus vampyrus
TTTTTCTCTTCTCTCCTTCAAAACTTTTGAAGCTGTCTTTAGAGTAAAGTGAAGTTTACAAGGGAAAATATGATTTGTAATTGAGATGTTCTGTTAACATTCAATCTATATTGGTTGTGTTCAATGTGTTCATTATTCTTTTGAAAGTAGCAGGAAATTAGAGTGTTGGTGACATATCAGAAACCCTATGTTAGACAACAATTTACACTCTATATTGAGTTAGAAATACCAGCTTTCTTTCAAACCCCATGTGTGTCTCTTATGTGGAAACCAAGTACACAGTGAAATCATCATTCAATTTAATTTACAACATGTACTACCTTTGCTGGATATGTTTATGTTAGTAATATTCACAACAAATGATTTCTGTTTTGTTTTCCTTTTACTTACATTTTATGCATTTTGTGTATTTTCTTTCCTTTTTCTCTGTTAATGTTGTTATAGAGAAAAACATATATGTAATTTGGAATTAAGATAGCACATTTGAATTTAGAATATGATTCTGTCTGAATAGAAATCATGTACAGTATTGTTCTGAATTCATCTACACTATAAATTTAGTGGAAAAAAGGTTTTTTCTCTAATTTATTATTAATCAAGTCTTAACTTTCCTATTTCATCCCTTTTGTTCAAACCTGCTTTATGCCTTTTTTTATCTTTATGTCTTTTTATTGCCTCTTCTGTTTTTTTATCAATATTTAATCATATCAATGTCAGAAATAATATAGTTTTTGTCTTACCAATAATTTAGTGTCCTGTTAAGAAATCTAAGTTGATTGTTTAGTGTAAAGAGAAGAGTTGAATATAAAATTTCAGCTTATCCAAGACATAAGCTGAACAGAAAACTATTTCTGTGACCAATGGCAAGACATGAGAGGTGTCACTGGCGGATTGAGCTCGCTTGAACATTTGCTTTGGATAATTTCACTGAGAAGACACATG
>NW_011888901.1:1417243-1422918 GCF_000151845.1 Pteropus vampyrus
ATTTCTGTGACCAATGGCAAGACATGAGAGGTGTCACTGGCGGATTGAGCTCGCTTGAACATTTGCTTTGGATAATTTCACTGAGAAGACACATGCAGAACAATCTTTTGGCCTTCATAATGTAATGATGCTCTACTAATCAATCTATCCAGCTCTCATTTTTACTCCCACATGTTAGTTTCCTTGAGCTGCAATTACAAATTTCCACAAAGTGAGTGGCTTAAAACAACAGGAATATATTCTCACATGATTTTGGAGGTTATAAATCTTAAACCAAAGTGTTGGCAGGGTTGGAATCTTTTAAAGGATCTGAGGGAAGATTGGTTTCACGCATCTCTCCTAGTTTCTGGTGGCTATTGGCAACCTTTGGCATTTCTAAGACTGTAGTTACATAACACCAGTATCTCTTTTCATTTTCACATGGCCTTCTTCTCTGTGTCTTTGTATTTCTGCTACTCTATAAGGCTTTTTTTTTTTTTTTAATGTAGGTCTCAATTTAAATACAATATAATTTCATCTTGAGGTTCTTAATTCAATTACCTCTACAAAAATGCCTTTTCCAAATAAGGTCATATTCACAGCTTCCAGGTAGAAATATCATTTGGGGGCAACGACTCAACCAATTGTGATTTGCCCTCTGGCCTTCAGAAATTTATATTTGTTCCATATACAAAATACGTTCAGCTACTTTCATTATTCTTCAAAGTCTCAACCTATTATAAGGTAAACATTGTCCAAACTTTATCTAAATATCAAGTCAAAAACTCCCAAATGTCATCATCTTAGTGATAAAAACCAGATATAGATGAGACTCTGGGTTTTGTCTATTGTTGGGCAAAATTATTCTCTGTCTGCAGACCTGTATAACTAGAAAACAGGTTATCTATTTCTGAAATACAATAGAGAGACAGACATAGAATACAAATTCCCATTCCAAAGTAGAGCAAAATGAAAGAACCAAGGGGTCATTGGTCACAAACACATTACGTGATTTTCTAAATAACTCATGGAGAGGGTTTAATAGGGTTATTATGACCACTTTACAGATGATAAATTGAGGCTTTGGAGGATTATTCTTTTTCCTGAGCTGCTAACAACATAGTATTCTTAATTATAATCTTTAGTCAGGTTCCTTTAAGCCCTCTAAACTTCAACTATCAGCATCTGTTTCTATTGGAGTTACATCACCCAATTTAGCCAAAAATCATGTTAAGTTAATTTAGAAAGAAGCCTTCCACCCTCAATATCTGATCCCTCAACAACTCCTAGGTGGTATTTGATCAACCTGATCTGCCTTCAACAAGAATCTTGTCAAGCCAATTTAGACAGAAATTCCTCATTACCCATGATCTTTCCTTCTAGTATTTTCCCCTCCACTATCTTCTAACTGGCTCCTTGACTATAAATTCCAAATTACCCATGCTGTATTTTGAATTGAGCACAGTTCCAAACTTAGATCTCCTGTTCTCTATGATAACTACTGTCCAGCTCTGGTTTTTCTTTGACACTACTAAACTACTGTGTGGTACAACAGGACTTCTAAGACTCTTCTATTTTGATTGCAAAATGAGTAATCTTTCTGTCACACGTAAGAACAGCATAGGGAAGAATAGCATACTCTTCCTCTAGGCTGCAGCCAATTTTATCATAGTTTTTTTTCAAAATTGAATACTGCAGTTACTTCATTAAGCACTTTTCTTCTAAGTTTGTAATAGAATTTATAATAAAGTTGCGAGGGAGTTAGACAGGGTTAGTTTTTGTTAATAATCAAAGAAATAAATGTACTTTAAATATCACCCTGGAGTATATTCATTCACTCTTTCAAATGATATTTATTGAGCACTTTTACCTCAGGCAGTTTTTTACACAAGTAGACATGTATCTGGCCTTCGAGAAATTTGAAATCTACTGGAGAAAACATATACTAATCAAATAATAATATAGTTAAGTGAAAAAAATGCATGATTATTATACATCATAAAAACTAAGAAGAGGTAAATTATATTACATTTAGAGCAAAGAGTAAAACAATTTAACCTTGTCAAAAAGGTCAGAAAAGTCTTCTTCTAGAAGGGGAAGCAAAGTCACAAATTTCCTTCTAGGCAGAGGCTACAGCATGAGAAACTGAGCTCTCATATGAGCCATAGGGGAGCACTGGAGACTATGAGTAGGCTGATGTGGCTGGGGTATAGCCTGTCAGGGGTGCAAAATGAGATGAGAGAGGCAGGAACAGTGGGACTTTCTCAGGCTTTCTATTTTATGTCACAGTCAACCTTGTTAGGGAGCTTTGTCATTATCCATAAAGAAAAGAGAAGAGAATGGCTAGTGTTAGGCCGAGAGCAATAGAAGGTAAGTGGTGGAAAGATCACTGTGACAGCCCCATAGAAGTCAGATTAGAAGAAGTAAGTATTGACCTTGGAAAGCAGGTCAGAAGAAAGACAATTGTAGCTTGAACTAGTGGAGGCAAAGACATGAGAGCCATCTGATAGTAAATTATAAAAAACAGTGACAGATTATTTACAGGGAATGAAATAAATGGAAGGATTAAGGATGAGGCTACCGTTTCTGGCCTACTAAACTAAAGATTGGTGGTGACATTCACTGGTCTCACAGGAATAGAAGCATATTTCAGGTGAAGATAAGAAAGTTAATTTGCTATATTGAATAAAAGTATTGTTGATCTTAAATAAATAGACAACAGATACCTCTCCAGAAAAAAAAGGAGATTTATTGGGGAACAACAATGAATTATAGGACATGTGGTCTAACGGTGAACCAGATATTAGGGTAGTTTATAAAACTGTTGAACACTATGACCTTCAGAAGGACAGGTACCACTGTACCACTGAAATTTCATAGAAAAAAAAAAAAGAAAGAAAGAGAGAGAGAGAGAGAATTAACCAAGAGCTAATGTTTTCCTTCATTTGTCATAAATGTAGTTTCAAATTCTCTGGAGAGACTATGATTGGCCCAGGCTGATCATGTTCAATCTGTAGCAAGGATCAGAGAAGTAGGTCAACTTGATTAAAAGTCTAATTAGGAAAAGATAAGAAAGTGTTCTTTACTAAAGGAAAGGAAGACCTTGTTACCAAAAATATAGGGAAGGAATGTTGAGTTAATTAAAAAAATAAATAGCCACTTGTGACAGACACAAAGATGTGCAGCCTAGCAATTTCAAGGATAGGCTCATTGCCCAGCTCTGAGGAGTGTGATTGGAAACCAGTGTCCAGCAACTATCACCTCTAAGTCTACCTTAGCTTTTGAGTTGTAGTCATTCAGAAATATCCATGACTGGCAAGGATGAGGGAAAATCTTTCCAAAAAGAACTTTATGTGCTATACTTGGGCATCTACTTTATGTATAAGAAGAATTGATTAAAATTATACAGGATTAGAATACATGCAGACTCATGAAAAGTTGCAGATGGTCTGGTTGGCCGGTCAGGTGTCTTGAATAGAAATAGTAGCAGATCAGAAACAGAGAGGTCTAGGGTAGAAACATTAGGATGGAAATAGGCACAAAGTATGAAGATATTTGTTTTACTATTAGTACCAAGCAGAAAGCATCTACCAGAGAGACACTACTAAGTACATAAAATTACTTATTATTATGATGTGTCATTAGGTAGCTGTTTCTGATTCATCTTACTTCACAGCAAAGGAGGAGCAGAGGTGGGCTCTTGAGCTTGGGATCCACTGGTTATCTCAAATACACCAATCAGAAGCAGCTACCTGGTGGAGCATCGTATGGCCTGTTGAAAGTGAAATTGAATTATCAGTTGGGAGGCAATACTCTATGAGCCCAGGAATTAAAAGCCTCTCTATGACATTATGTTTCAGGTAGAAAGAATATATAGGTCTAAGAAGCAAAAGTGTCCCCAATTACTATCATATCTAATTTCAATGACACACTAGGAAACTCTGCTTCTCATTTTCTCAATTCTTGGTTCTGCATGGTTAGAGATCCTGATTCACAAGGAGTACACTCTTGCCAATAGACACAATAAACATTCCACTGAACTAAAAGCTATGACTACTACCTGGCACTTTGAACTCCTATTTCCAGGGACGAGGGATCAAGTTCAGTGATTTGCTTAGCAAGATTCAGTGGTCTGCTAGCAGACCATTGAACCTGATCAGCAAGAGGGAGTAGAGCAGCTATTGTGCAATAGGGGAAGTAAGGAATATGTATGGTTATCCAGTTGAGTGCCTCTCAATACCCACTTGTCCAATATTAATTGTAAATGAATAAGTGCAGGAAATTAACTTGAGAAGAATATGGTTGCCAGGAATTCAGATCCATCAAGATTGAAGGTGGTACATACCATAAGGTAAGCCACCCCCTAAGATCAATAGAAGTAATAGCTGAGGAGAATGGGGATTTGAAAGAATGGAGGAGGAAAGATGGATGAATGCCAGTTGTGAGATGGGGATGGGGAAGGGGGATGTGATTCAAGCCACTACCTTTCTTTTCTAAATTTCCTCTCCATTAAGTACTGTCCTCCAAATGCATACAGAGAAGCAAATCCACAGGGTAAAAGGATGGATTGTGGCAGACATAAAGGGATCTAACTACAAATTTCCCTTCAAGGAAAGATACATTGTCCAACTGTGACTTTTTATTGTTTCTCTAATAGCTTTCTCCATCATTTTTTTTTCTATTTTATCTTTCTGGAACACCTATATATCCTCAACTAGTATTCTTTATTTTTAATCTCTTCCTTAATTTTTGAATCATCTTTTTTGCTCTATCCTCCAGGACACTTTACTTCAGCTTTCTGTCTCATCTATTGTCTGTTTTATTTTGGCAGTGCTAATTTTAATATCTAGTTCTGTGATTTTTCTGTTTCATAAGATCCTGTCCTTGTGTACATATAAAGTTTATACATTTCCCCAAAACTATTTTCTTAAACACTTTTCTTTCATTCTATTTAATTATGAGCTCCTCTTATCTTATAAGATTTCTTCAAATGTTTATAGATCCTTCATTTTAGATTTATGTGTGTATATATGTATATGTGTGTGTGTGTGTGTGTGTGTGTGTGTGTGTGTGTAGCAATAGAGAAAGGCCAGGGTGCTCACTCTTCATGGATAGGCTGTTGAACAGGCAGGCTTTGGGTGAAGCTGGAAGCTGTTCTGGGAGAGCCTTTAATAGCGGGTTAAAGAGAGCTCTCTTCAGGGGGTTACTCGTTCTCCCCAGATATTAAATTCATTTTTATAAGGAAGAACATTTTGTCTAAAAATAGATACCAGACTACAGGTATGTTCTGCGTGCTCATATGGAATGAACTATTCCCATTTACTCATGCTCTTTAGGCCCATAATTTAAACCTAACACTCATTCTTTTCCACATTGTAGCTTGATTTCTAAATGAAAAGTGTGTCTAAAGCTCTGCAAAAAGTCAAGCATCCTCTCTGGCTATAGCCCTATGGTCAAGATTAAGGCTACATCTTGTAGTGCTCCATCAGTCCATTTCCATTTTCCTATAATTGTTGAAATTTCCTATTTATTTTCACTCTTTTCCTATTCTGTTTGTTATGTTTTATATCATTTTATAAATGTTTTAAATTATCTTTTTATGGAATACTGAGAGGGAGAAGAGAGTGTATGATGTTGTTTTCATCTGCCTCCTTTATGTCTAGAAATTTATAACTTCACCCATTACTATTATTACT
>NW_011888901.1:1423673-1430780 GCF_000151845.1 Pteropus vampyrus
TACGCCTACCCTCAAAATTCCCGTGGTGCAGGTGTAAGACTTCCCATGTACAGGCACACACTGCTGCAGGCCCAAGCTTGGAGTAGAATGGTGTAAGAGAGGATCAGGAAATTCATGTAATTCTAGATGGGAGAGACAGAAGGAAAACAATGAAACTCTATGGCACATATAAACCCTGACTCTCAACTTCTCAGGGCTCTCAATCCTCTCTTGAGATGCCCACTTGGTCTTTCTTCCAAGTGTACTTTACTAAGCCTAACTTACTTAATAAAATTACTTCTATTTGCTATCTTTTGTCCACTCTTTCTTCCCCAAGTGTTGGATCTCCATGTAAACCTTTCGTGGAGGATCCAAGGACCGAGTCCCGACTCACACAACGCAGACACCTGATTGCCTGTAACAGAATCACATTTCACTAACCTGAAAGTTCCAATTACTGTAAACAGAACTCTGTAAGTTTTTAGACACAAAGTACTAAGGCAACTTTATATTTTTTTCTCATGCTGCATATTTTATCAGAATACTCACTAATATGTACTTTGGCAAAATTTATTTTTAAAGTATTTTTTAAATTTGTTTCCTAAAAACATTGGCTTATATAATATCTAAATAGCCAATTGTAGCAATTTACTAGTTTTAATTGCATTTTCTTGCCCTGGTCCTTTTGGAGTGTTGTGTGTACATGTCTAGTTGTACTTGTAAGCATTGTGCTGCAAAGCGAGAACACTATTTTCATCCTTCTTTTTATGGTCTGGATTCATGAAAAATAAAAAGAAAAAGAAACCTAACAAGGACTGGGACTATGTAAAATGATTTTTCAACTGTGAAAATTAAATTTAATTTCTTCCTAATTTTCTTTTCAAACCCTTAGTGATAGCCTTGTGAAATTCCTTAAAATTTATAAATTTTCATCTTTAAAATGAATTAGAATAGATTGATAGGCAAACTTTTTTTTTTCAAAACTCTTTTATTAGAAACAGTATTATACTGAAGTCCAACATTAAAAATAAAATCAAATAAAAACCAAGCTCCTCTGGTAAAGCAGGTGAGGTGAGTCAGATAAGATGAGCCTAGGCTTTCGACCTTCACATCACTACAAATGGCAGCTTCAGGGTGCCTCTTCTACACCTTCAGGTGCTAGGGAAAAATGCTCACACAGGTAATGTCTGCATAGGCTTCAGTATCAAAACTTATGACACAGGATGATGAGGTGGGGTTTTTCTGTCTTGTTTTGTTTTGTTTTAAGAGAATGGGAAAACCACCAACGGAAATGGAAAGTGATTGCTCATCTGTAACCTCACTTTAACCATACACAAACTTCATTTCATTTCTTTAATATGGATTCAAGTTGATTTTGCTCATATAATGGCATTGTAACTTATGTGCTTTTTCCATTCTCCCTCCCTGTATGCCTACTCCTTTAATCATTAAGCCTTAAGGCATAAGTTTTATTGAGACTCAGGTCCATAGTCACGGAGACAAAAAGTTTGTTACACTATGGATAACATCTTAGCTTTAGATGTGTTTCAGTCCCAGGCCTATGGAAACAGAACAACCACCCCACCAACCATGGGATCAGACAGGATGGCTTGAGGCCGATTCCAGAACTGAACACAATAATCAATTACCCCTGACTCCCTTAGTTTCCATGACAACTGATTTTTTTCCTGTATAATCTGTCCTCCTGAGACTCCCAGCAGGGGCAGATTGTTGAGAGCATTAGCTCACCTGAGTCCCTGGGACTTGCAACTCTCTAACAAATCTTTACTTTCTTTGTTGCAAACCTGCCGGTATCTCTTCTTTGACTCCCGGGGAGGTAAATGGACCCCTTTTGTAACAATGCCTCGTTGCCTCTGCTCTTTTCCTTTGGAGCTTCCGGTAACTAAATCTGTGTTCACATTATTGTATACAGGCATTTGTACAAGATTTTCTAGGACCAAGAGATTTACAGTTTCCCTCTGCTTTCAAAGTGTAGAGCATTACTATGAAAGCTTTCATAAGTTGAAAATGTATAAAGCAAAGAAGTAATTACCTTGGGACGCATCTCGGTAACAGACATAGAAAATAAAACATAGAGGACCACAGATACAGTTCAATGCTAAGATGGCTTGATGTTGAGATGCTGAACATAGTTTTGGGGAAAGAGCTCGACAAGGCTACTCTCACTGCTGAGGATGTTAGTGCCTCTATAACGGCTCCTGCAAAATGAATGTTGAATGCTATCTTCATTTTTTTCCTTTTTTCTTGAAAGTGAAAATTTACTTCAGATTTCTATTGGTTAGAAAAAACAGGTGCTAAGGCAGGTCTTTCATAAAAGCAAAGTGTGTAAAGCAAACTTTCAAAAAGCAGGGGACACCTGTATTGAATTTTTTCCATAATACCATGAATAAAAATTTTTACATTTTATAAATTATTTCAGAGAAATATGGTAAAACAATCAGAAGTTAAGGATCAGAATGTTTGGTCCTCCAAGAGGTGTATGTTTTTCGTACTGAAATCATAGACAAGATGAAGTTCATCTCTGCACTCATTTAACACTAGACTTTTCCAAACTACAGAAAAACTTTCATTTCTAATTTCCTTCTGTTAGGTAGTTAGACAGACATAAGCAACAGAAGAACAAAGGAACAAAGGCCCAGTGCTGAGGCTGCCCAAAGATCTCCCTAAAACACCCATTTTATAGTTATAAATCACCCCTGCATCCTGAGAAACAAAGGAATCAGGGGGCCTGTCACGGCCGAGCTGATCAAGAAGGGAAAGTTTCGGTGGTGAGACATCCAGTTGAAAGAATGCACGAGGTGTTAACATGAGAATGAAACAGCAGGCACCAACTTTATTGCGGGGAGCACACACTTCCATGCTAGGAGACCACGTGGGCTTTTCATATGTCAGAGAACAATAGTCGGATTCTGCCACACATGCATAATACAATAAGCTGAATCATACTTACATAAGTTAGGCACAGGTGCCCTACTACATTAATGTAACATTCTAAATCCAGAGTCCTATCTCTAGCCATGAACCTGGATCACAGCCTGACCTGGGACCCACAAGGTCATAAAACTATAGCTAGTTTAATCTGGCCACTGATGCTTGCACAGTAAGGATTACTCTGACCCTCTTTCACTTCAGCCTCATTATATCATCATTATAATATTATGCCTATGCCCAGAAGTTCATGACTCTATAATAGACTGAATTCTAGGTCAGCACATACACAGTAGGCAGAGAGTTATATAACAGCCAAATGTCAATCAAAATGATCTCATGTGCCAATCATCTAGGAATGTTTTCGTAACTCCCCACCCCCGCCAATCATAACCCTAATATAATACAGACCTCCCCACTTCCTCGGGGTTAAACTTCTTCACTGGTAACCCACACTCTTTCCTTGAAGCATACTCTACATTTTGTCATCTCACCTCCCAAATTCCATGGGGCTGCCGCCTCCTTAGCATGGTCTGTCTTCTAAAACGTGCTTTCAATAACTCTTACTTTTTCTAAATCTTGCTGACCTGTAATTCTTGACTGTGTCAATGGAGAAGAGCCACTTGGGCAACACCAAGTTCGGATCACCCCAACTGTAACTTTTGCAAGTATTGAGTTGTTCAGGGGAAACTTTAACACACATTGCCTCATAAGGCAAGATATTTCTTTAAACTTGAAGGCAGAAGTTTAAACTTCTTGATGTCTTGCTGCCTCTTTCTTATTTGGATTCTGTATGGTATTTAGAGTTATGCCACACACATAAAATGAGCTCAATCAATATTCATCTTTATTGGAAGCAGAGGTGAGAGGGTATCATGATTGCAGAATTGCTTCCATATGGGATTTCTAACTTTTTGGCTTTTACCTAGATCTGTTTTGAACTCAGCAATTTAATCTGGATCATGAAAAACATACTGGGTAAATGAATCCCAGAAGTTTGATGAAGACATAATTATTGATAAAATCTATTGATTAAGAATGGACTATAACAATTAAAAGTTGAACCCACATATTTTCTGTAGTGATATAGCCTGAGCTATGATTACAGGTTAAAATAGAAACAGTAAATTATAAACGCTGTAAAAAACATAAAGCAATAAAGTTGTTTAAAATGTAGAAATAATATTTAAAGTTCTCTTGTATGAAAATCTTTTTAACTTCACATGAGACATTTTTAAAACAGTGTTCAGTGTTTAAAAGTTGCATTTCATTGAGCATGAAAATACACATGTTTCAGTTTGATATGGTAGTGTACTGGGTTGAGTCTTTCGGGATCAAAGATCAAAGGAGGCACAACTCTGTTAAATGAAAAATGCAATAAAGCCTCAGTATAAATCTGAATATATCTTGATACACTTCATAAGTTCTGAATGTTTTGGGGATGTAAGAATTTTTCCAGTCTCTCAAAAATTCATGTTGCAGAAGGCAATTTTATCCAAATCATAAATCCCTACATCAACATTTTAGAGTTCCCAATTATCCAAATATTCATTCCTCCAGAGATAATAATGTGCAGTTGGTAAATGTTCAAAAGAATCCAATTTTAAAAGTTACATCCTAGAGGTGACAAAATACTAGGTAGAACATCTAATATCAATCATATCTTGATGCCAAAACAATGATGATTCAGAGCATTATGCACACTCAAGGATGAGCATCTCAAATCATACACTATAAAATGTATCATTAAGGTTTGTATTTTTCATGAGAATGTCAGCCATTTTCTAGGACTATATTGTCATAATGAGTTTGCCAGAGAGCTGCAAACTGAAATAGAAAATCCAGGGAAAGATAAGATTTTCTACAATTGTATTTTGTTATAAATTGAACAGTGAAAATGAGGGGTTATTCTTTTTCTTAGTCTCTAGGGTGTTTTCTGAAAATGCAAATAAAATGTCAAGGTTTCTGCTCTCATCTAGTATTTTACATAACAATTTTCTACTAAAAGAGAGGGATTCCTGTCACCAGTGCTCTTATTGTTTTCAGTTCCACATGTAGGATGTTACAATGATCATAAGAAACCCAATCTGGGTCTCTCTTAAGAGAGAGCAACACAAGAGAAATGTCAGCCTCATCCTTCCTGGCAATACCCCATATCCCTGAGTTGGAGGGAAGGCCGATGTTCTCTTAGTAACATATCCTCTCCAGTTTACTGTCAGTTTCAAGAATTCCTGGAAAAACATAAGTGCTTCCTGGAAAAATACCGAGGAGCCTGCCATAGTTTTTAAAAATCATAAAAAACTGTGTTAACAATTTATGCCCTTAGGACATTTATATCAGTTTAGTCAATAGTTATTGGTTATCTATTATGTACTGCAATTTTTGTCCTCGATTTTTTAACTGGAGTCACTATTTTTTGTTCTGAAGCTAACTTGATTTGACCCCTCTCTCTCTATCTTCCTTTATTAAGTGATTTAAGAATTCAGATAAAAGAAAAGATTGCTTCCAGAGGGAAGAAATTGTCATCTTTTTAAAAGCAAGTACTAAATCTCCTATTGTATGCTGCTCTTCTAGACAGTGAGGATACAAATAAGAACAAAACACAGCTTTTCCTCCATGAGTGCTCAGTCTAGTGGGAACCAAGGAAGATTTAAATATGGGAGAGCATTTTAGCTGAATCTAGAAAAAATAGAGTTTTAGCTTCCTAGGGCTGCTGTAACAGAGTATCACAAACTGGGAAGCTAAAATCAACAGATATTTATTCTCTTGCAGTTCAGACTAAAAGTCTTGAGAAAATCAAGATGTAGGCAAGGTGAGTTTGGGGCTCAGAAGAAGAATCTGTCTCATGCCTCTCTCCTAGCTTCTCACGGTCACTGGCATTCCTTGGAATTCTTTGGATTTTAACAGCATAACTCCAATTCTATCTCTACCTACAACTGTTTCTGAGTCTCTTCTCTTCTTATAAGGATACCAGTCATGTTTAATAAGGGACTATCTTATTCCAATATGACTCGATCTTAACTAATTACATCTGCAGTGACCCTATTTTCAAATACGGTCACATTGTGAGGTTCTAGGTAAGACACGCATCCTGGAGGGAAACTATTAAACCCAATACTGATGGGTAGGATTTATGTAACAGGAAATGTAAGAGAGTTTTATTTATTTTATTTTATTTTTCAACAAGTTTTTATGTACCTCAGTCCTGGTGTACTGATAAAGTATGAAAGTAGAGAGAATAGATATGGTCACTATAGTCCATGAAGAGGGATACATTTCCCCTAGATCTCTGTGGGGAAAGTATGCTTTTCCAGCAATGTTCTGTGAACACCTGGGGTAAGGCCTTCACCTCACAAGTTGAGTGTAGAAGGGATTTTCAACCTCAGGCCTGCTCTCATCTGGATTTTAGCTTCTGTGACACATAGCAGGGAGATAGAATATGTGTGTGTGTGTGTGTGTGTGTGTGTGTGTGTTCTTCCCCTCTTAGAGAGATACTGTATCCCTTTACTGGGAGCTAGGGAAGATGGACTAGTCCTCTTGGCCACACCTAACCAGGGTGGAGCTCAGTTGGGGATGAGATGGAGAGAAAGAGCAGGTTATAACTCAAGTTCCACAGACTCCCAGTTCTTACTGAGATTTAGCAGATTATAATGTTTCCTTATCTCTGGTATGCCTTTCAAGCATTTTTCAAAGACTGTAAACTTTGTGTATATGTTTCTTTAAATAATATTCACTAGTAATGGTTGTTTTACTGGTGAGAATGTCTGCACAGCTTTTTATGGTACCATTCCCAAAGTGAACTTTCCAGATAATCTTATAAGCCTCTGCACTCTTCATTCCTATCTTATTCGGGAGTGATTGCATTAACAAGACAGCATAATGACAATGCCAACTGAGTAACGTGATCAATGAGATGCATAGAACCCTTAGAATATCTAAGAAAGTACCCCCTAAAAATTACTAAAAATGTGATTGTCTAAACTGGGATTTTATTTTTTATATCACGTATCACTCTGTTGTCTAATTTATTTAATACCTTTTTTCATATTTGTTATTTCCAATATAATATAAGTTTGTTGAGTGTAGGGACTCTTGCTTTTACACCAGCAAGCGGTACTGTACCTGACGCATTATAGAAACATGATAATTATTGACTCACCGAGTAGTGTGGTTGTAATT
>NW_011888901.1:1432205-1466896 GCF_000151845.1 Pteropus vampyrus
AAATTCAGGATTCTGAGTGCATTCATATTGTACAATATCTCCTTTTTTCATTACATTTGATTAATACTTTACAAGGGTATATACTTATAGATTCAATAATATTTTTCTTAAACTTTAAACATATTTTACTGCTTTCTAACATCCAGTGGTGAAGATGAAATGCTCAATACAGACATAATTCATATCTTATCATAGGAAACTAAAAACAAAGAAAAAAGACACATAACAAGAACAAACTAACAACAAACAAAAAAGTTCTGAAAGGATCATCTATCATTAATGTTTTTAATTTTATAAAAATGTGTCTAGATGTGGTTGTTTTATCATTCATCTTATTTACCTCGTTATTTTGAATATTTACAGCTTTCATTAGCTTCTGAAATTTTTTAAAATAATTAATTACTTATTTGATTTAGCTTATTAATTTACTCACTTATTCTTCCTTTTCTTACTTTTCTTTCTGTGGAACGACTGTTGGATGGATGTTAGAACATCTAAACTAATCAGTTTTGCTTCTAAATAATTCTCATTCATTCTCTCTCTCTCTCTCTCTCTCTCACACACACACACACACACACACACACACACACACACCAGAGTTATTTACAGAATTGCTCAAATTTATCTTTCACTCTTTGTGTCTTTGATATCTACCTGCCTGTATAATTTTAACAATGTTTTCATTAAAAAGATTTTATTCTCTAACTATTCATTTTGCATAACACCTGAAGTTTGTTTCATATATGTATCACAATGGATCTTGCTGTAGAAAATAATTAGAATTTTTAAAGTACTTTTGTTTTCTGATATTTTTATTCTTTTTTCAGAATCTTTAGTGTTACTCACCAAATAACTCAAGTTCTAGACCACTTAGGAATTTAGTAGGATTACTTCATTTGATTCCATATCAGTATGCTTGAGAAACATATTTCCCCTCCTGTTTGTGATTGGGGCCATGCAATTAGCACTAGTCTATGTAATTTGAGTGCAAGCAATGTGTGTCACTTCTAGGTTGAACACTTGTTGGTGAATTAACTGTTTTTCCTTCTGCCACAAAAACAAGAAATATTTAAAATAACAGTATTGTTATCTGAGATTTTGGCATTATTTGTTATTACAGTATAATCTACCCTATTTGAAATGATACAGCTAGGCATTTATTTGTTAATCTTAGCCCTTTTTTTTTTGTGCAATTGATTTTCATTCTTCTTTCTTTTAAATGATAGATCAGGTTGGTCATTATTAGAGCTTGTACAAGTTTACTTTCTTGCTGTGTAAGCCTCTTTTTACAACAGCCCTCTCTTTTTCTAGAACTGAAGAGTAAATTGTGAGCTCTGTCTAAATGGGCAGGACATGTCACGAGCAAGACTGATTCTTGTTTTGATTGATGATAAGTAATTAGGCATAAAAGTTTAACTTCTTAATACTTAAATAAAGAATGTCATGCTCCAAGTTTCCCAAACCCATTTTTTGTCATTTGATATCTCTGAGCAAATAAGCCAACTTCTGTAAATAGTACTTTTCCAAATTGTTCTATTGCTAAATGCCACTATTTTTTGTCACTCTATATTTTTAGAGTATAATGAGGTAGAGTTTAGAGGATTAACTGTCACTGGATTCTCTAAATAACATATTACTTTTATTATCATCTGCCAGACAGCTCAGGTTTTCCATCTTTGAACTCAAAATCTCTGAAGTTTGTTGGTTGTGAAGGGTTAGCCTGTCCCACTGCAACTGCAATATTTTCAGTTTATATTTTTAACTATACTATTCTCTTCTGGGTTTCCCATCAATATGATCCCAGATGATTTCTGTTATCAGAACTTCATCAATATTATTATTCAGCTGCCTCCTAATGTCTCCCAAACTTCTTTTCTAAACATTATTATTATCATTACTTTCCTTATTTCTTTACTATCATTTTAATAGAATTTTGAGAGAAAAATAAGGTGATTGTTCTGTCATCTTGAGCCAGAAGCCCATGTGTATTTTATAATTGCTTCAACTTGCAACCAATTTGAGAAAATATGTAAATGTGTTGCACTTGTGACAAAGAACCATAAATTACCATATATTCTTGTCAAGTAGTCCTCTTTTAAGGTTTTAAAACAGCTTCATGTGATTTCTATATGCTGAAAATTGCAAATGGTAATTTATTTTCAAATATCCATCAGTAATATTTTTTCATTAACTAGCAGTAATGGGTACTGAAAATATAAAAGACTAGACAGCCTAGTGAACACTAAGGAGATCAGGACTAAAAAGTAACAGTTATATGTTGTAGTTGCACTCAATTATTGACTGTGTGACATTAGATAATTCATTTCTAAGTTTTCTTATCTATAAATGCAGTTGGACCAGATGATTTCAGACTTTTTTCTCCAGATCTGATGTTTTATGGTTTCATGGTTCTATAATACTAATAAATTCTAGTCAATGTTATTCCCACAAGAAAGAAGATTCCAATACAACGAATATTCATAATGGCTCACATTTTCACATGATTTTAAATGTTGAAACAAAATCTTACAGCTCTCACAGAAAGAGGATGTTAGCACCTTCTGTCTTCAAACTAGTTTTTATCTAACTCTTTTAAAATAGATGTCTTTTGCACATTTTGTTAAATTTCAAAGACCATGTAAATGTATAATAAAATATAAGTCCATGTAAATATAGAATAAAAAGACCATGTAAATATAGAATAAAATATAAGTCATTGAAATGGATCACATAAGTTAAATCCAGTCTTAAATTCTGTGTCCTGTGTCATTATTAACAAAATACAAGTGGCTTAATATTAAATATAGAATTCTTTCCAGTTACTTACAACAATTTTTGTCTCTATTGATATCCTCCTTGTTCATCTCATCCTGTCCATGCTGAAGCCTCACTTGAAATGCTTGAATTTCTCCAAATGTGCTGCACTCTCAAATATGTGACTTAGGACATCCTGCTCACTGTTAGGAATGTCTTTTCCCAAATTCTTAATCAGACCATTTCTTACTCAATTTTCAAGACATCTCCTTCAGGAAATTTTCTTACCTTGGCTCAACTCCACCATTAGCTGAACAGATATCTTTCTTTTGTGTTCTTTAGTATACTGCATTACCTCCATAAAAGAGCTCCATAAGAACACGAACTACATCTGTTCATCTTGTATCCCCAGTATCTAGTAAAAAGCCGGACCTATTATTACTAGATTATTAATGTAAGTTTGTTACATGGATGAAAGTTAAGATTTCTAGCTACCCTTTCTACTCCTTCTCCATCTTCCTCAAAGAGTATGAAAAAATGTTCAAATGACCAGGTGTTCAATAAAAGGTAAATAGCATTTCTTTCTTTTTTCTCTCATTTCCAGGTTCTCATACTACTACTACTAGTATTACTACTACTATTATTATTACTAATGGTAATCACATAATCATAGCAACATGTTAATTGAATCTTTATATTTATTAGACTTGGTCCTTGTACTGACTGCATCAGCACCTTCTAACTCTAAGAAATGGTTTCCTTTAACTTATTCATATCAATCTAGTTGAGACTCTGTGTTTCTCCTTCAAAATAGTCTCCCATCCTTCATATAAGAAAATATACTTTATTTTTAACAGTGTGATTAAGGTATAGCTGAAAGGCAATAAATTATACATATTTAAATTTCACAGTTCTGGTGTATATATGTGAAACCACCAGCTCAGTCAGGATAATGAATATATTCATCACCATCAAAGGTTAAAATATATGTATATGGAATATGCTAGTGATGGATATTATGTTCATAATAAAATATTATTAAAGAGAATCAGGTTAGGCCCTCTATTCAGGCATTATCTATGAAAGGTCTTATGACAGACTGCCTAGTGATGCACTATCAGTGTGACTTAAACAAATGAGTTAATCTCTAAGAATCTATTTTCTCAGTTGTAAAATCTATATAATGAAATAGTACTTAGCTCAAATTTATAATGAGGATTAATGACATGTTGTATGTAAAGTTTTCACCACTATGGAAAGCATTTAGCACCATACAAGACACTTAATAATTACCCCCCAAAGATGCTGAATAATGGAAAGAAGAAAAGATTGTGGGTCATTTTGACAGAAAACGAAGATCACCCTAGAATTAAAGGCTACTCCTTGAAATTCTATCTGATTCCAGTCAGGCAATGTGGTTAAAAGTCTTTTTTTTTAACAACTTTTATTTCTGTTAATTAAGGGATAAAATTCTAATGGGGACGTTATTGTACTTTCTTTTATTCTGTTTATTCTAATCATTGCTGGCACAAATTGAACCTACTTTGCCTAAAATTAAAACCTGTAAAGAGTTCAACACTCTCTAATTTCCTTATTGAAATAATTATAAATAATATAGATTTTTAAAATCTATTGGCTTCAAAATTAAGTCCTTGAGTAAAATTTTTGTCATCACTAAAGTAATACAATAGAGTGCATTATTTTCTACGGAATTCTATACAGGAAACATTCTCTCTTTCTTGATGTCCATTGTCTCTAGAGAGCTATCTGAAACTTTGATGTCTATATACAAGACAGCTAAGTGGTTTCTTCAAGTTGTTTGTACCATTTTATTCTTTGAACATATTTGTGGACCATTTTCAATAGATGGCATTTAATAGTACATTAAGCTTTGGGGGAGGAGAAAGGAGGAGGAGAAAGTAGTTTAATAAATAAAAAGCAATTGATGCCATCCATTCTCAACCTACTATTCATTGTAGATGTGGTAAAAAGAATTGTAACATGACCTAAAAATATTGATTTGTGATGACAGGTGAGAGCAGATGTGATGAGAAGGAAAGGAGAGAATTATATTTAAAAGACTGGAGATTCAGGTGAGGACTTTAAGGATAAGTGAAATCTGGGGAAGGATATGAATTAAATGTTGTTTGCAGTGGTTTCGTATATTAAATATGATAGATGAATAGATGTCAAATTATTAAACAGAAACATACTTCAGTGATATAACTATATTTTTCTTCCTTGGAAATTTATATTTTTGAATTCTTTTCTAACATAAATGTGTATTACTTATAAAATGAGAAAAAAATAAAAATCATAGATAACCTTTTTTGCTTAAAAGACCTTAGAGCCAATTACATACTCCATTTAACATTAAAGTAAAATTAGTCTTAATTTTACAAGAAAAAAAAATATTTAAATAACATGGAGTTCAGAAAAGAGGTCCTTTCCTATTTAGTTAACTACAAGGACTTATTAGAATACATTATCATATAATTTCTAGTCTAGAAAGGACATTGAGAGGTTATCTGCTTCATTTCTTTATCATCACACAAGAAGCCTCTTAAATTATCCAAGAAAGATTAGAGTCCATCCTATTTTAGACCTTTTGAGGAGTTGCCATGTCTTCCTTTGTTGGTGCTTTTTAGCACTTAATAATGTTTTACTGATAGAATATTTTAAATTCTACATTTAATGGTAGCCTAATGAGAAGTTATGAAAGAATGATTACTTTATAAAACCAGAGAGTTTTTATCCTTCTCCAAAATCAAGTGAAATTACTAAGAGCATTAAATCATTTCTGTCTCCTTAAAAACAGTATGTCTTCCATGGCTGAAATTCCCTCTCCCTTAGGAACCCTTGCTTCCATTGGATTAACATCCTCATTGGGAGGCTAGTGGCAGGAACAGCTCCCATGCGCCAAGCACATGCCGGACTGAGCACTTGTCTCTTTGGGTATGATCTTCTTTAGTTCTCAAATTATTTTCTAATATACATGTAATTTTTATTCCATGCTACAAACTCAAAATATCAATGTGATCTTAAGCTTCCTTTATATGAAATGCTTCCATAGGTCACAGGAAATAAGAAGGTGTTAACTCAATATCCTGACGTGAAAGGTCCTTTCTCAGACTTATCTCAGTGCTCAAAGTACTCTCACATATTGGGACAGTATCAGTTGCTACTTCTACCCCCAATATTCTTCCTTACTTGAAACTGGCAGAAGCTATGCATCTTTCAACAGTTTGTTAAATATTATCTCTTCTGTGGAGCCTTCACTGAATACTTCTGCTACCCTGATACCTTCTCCATTTGGTCCACCTCCTCAACATATAATTCTATTTTATAGTTTGTAACATCAAACCTCAACTCTTTGTTGAGAGCTGAGGCTATCAAAAATATATTTATAACTTTAGGGCCATATACATATTAGATGCTTATTAGATGTTTATTGAATAAATGACATAAAACAAGAGAAAAGCTCCTGAGAGCTTTGGCATCCTGACACTCACAGTTAGGCCTTGTCATTTTCTATTGGACATAATTACGCATAGCATCAACATTAGACTCAGTGACTGATGAATTAAGACAAAATTATGACAGTGCCTAAAGCACAAAAATGGCCTAATATCCCTCTCTCTTGCCAAATATCAATATTTGTCATTGATATTTCTTTTCTAATCACAGCTTTAGCCTCTCTTTGTTCTTCTTGATTTCTAGATAAGAATTAAGATACTGAACATAGAATTACTCCACTTTCTGACAGCATTCCACAGAGAGATGAGCCCTACTTTGAATCCTACTCAAAATCACCGAACACAAGCCCAATTCCTATTTTAAATCATCTCTAAGACCCTATGAGATGCACCATAATTCCTTATCATTAAATTTCCTGAAATGTTCCCTCAGTCTTTGATTGAGGACTTCAAGAGAATGAATGAATGAATGAATGAATGAATGACAACTCTTATTTATAATAGACTATATGTTTTGTGTATTCAAGGATGGCATTTTCCCCTCTCTCTCAAATGTCTAGATTTAGTCACAAAATAAATGTGGAATGAATAAAATAGTTTTGACTCACTTGCTGCCTTTGTTATCATCCTTTCTCCCAGGATCACTCTGAGGAAGATGCACCCTCTGCCTTTGCCGTTGTTGACTCATCCTCACCCAGTACTGAGTATCTAGACCAGCAATTTCTATTTTATTTTATCTCAAAGCCTACCCAAATCTAAGTTATAAAACCTTATTTGGCCTTAGAGAGTTTGTTGGTCACGTTTAAGTGTAGCTTTAAGAACCTCAGTTTTTATTTTTAATGGGCACTGGGATAAAGAGTACCTCTCTCACCAGCTGCCTCACTCAGGTACTATATATTCTTCACAATAGTGAAAAACCCTGAAAATATGGTGTTCCTAACAAAGAAAATGGCTACCAAAGTAACACCCTTGGATGCATTCATGTCTTTCCACAATGTCAGATTTATGGAGTGGGACTTTCTCAGATAAACCAAACAGGTATCCACACAGGTTAACACACAGCACATAGAGAGGGAAAAGACAGAGGCTTATACCACAGAGTGAAGGATGAAAGTCCTAGCATCTCCAAAGCAAACTCTGTTGATTGGCAGTGCAGGTCAGAGTCTTTGGCTCTTAGCATACCCATTCGTGATGCTCTCCCGTTTTACGCTTGAACATTGTCTGCCTCAGATGTTCAGCTTTTATGGTCCTTGCAGGATGGAATCCTTATGCTTATCAGCTTTCACAGTTGGAGCTTAAGGAAAGCAATCCTGGCTGACTTTTCTGTGGTTTTGGACAGTCTGGTCACACTCTAAGGGTGTCCCCATTATGTGCCAGTTGACATTACTGTCATGGCCCCCATGGAATCCGTTTTGTAAAGTCCAAAACATCCTTAATTCTTTATGCTCTATACATATGAGTAAAGACTAAGTACCTGATATGCTCCAAGTCCTTTAGCTAGGAATTCTTATTGGAACAAATTAGTTGGGAAAAGTATTTATTTCAAGCATATATAAAGTTCTCAGTAGCTTCCTATACCAATATGTTCTCACGACATAAAAAGCCCTTTGTGAATCAGTCCCTTCTACTAGGAACACAACTATGATATGAATACAATTAACAAAATAAAGTTGAATGGTTTTAAGCTCAGTTACTGTTCTCAGGGGGAAAAAAAAGATAAATTTAAGTTACAAAAAGAAAAAAAAAACTAGTTTAAAAGAAAAGAAACAATATTACCCCTAAGTACAAGTACAATGCAACATATACTCACCCATTTAGCAACTATCGATTCCTACCTATACATATATCTATACATATATACACACACACACACATATTCAGTTTTGATAATTTGGATCTCTGCATATAATGTGCTTTACATATGCTTTGGAGTGGCGGGGGCGGGGGGCGGGGAGTGGGAAACTAAGATATCAAATCACTCCTTAAATGATGATGGAAGGATAATACCAAGAAATTGATATAGGCTTAAGAACATGAAATTGTGGGGATTCAACTATTTCTGACTTACAAAATTAGCCTACAAATTCTGTATGAATCAACCTAATGTGAACCTAATTTACCATGGTGTAGGCAGAAATAAGAGCTTCCAGGGAGGCACAGGTGAAAACCTGAATGACAAAAGGGAAGATGCGCTTTTTGTTTTGTATAGTCTGTGAATCTAGGCATTTGTGTTTGACATAGAGACAAGTTGTAGATTCCTATTTCTCCCACCGACTGGATTGCAGGCCAGACTAAATAAATCACTAACAGTGTTGCCTTACATCTTCTACTTATTAGTGAGAACAAATAATTTATTATCCAACCTGGGGAACTTTTGAGAGTAAAGGGAGTACAATTAATAACTACCCCAGGAAAATGTTCCCAAATCTGGACTGTTTGAGACAAATTCTCTAGAGTCACTCACTTTTCAGGGTATCACTGCAATGACTGATGATGAGATTTTCCCTTGAGAGCCTGAGGTCTACTCCTTATCTGTCTTAGTGAGTTTAATTGGAATGTACAGAGCATAACAGCATATTACTATAATTTCATAATTTTTCATCTTATCAGATACAAATTTCCCTTCACAATAAATATTTTAATATTCCTGTATGATTCTGATAGTCATAAAAACTATAACCAACCCATACATGTTATTTCAAAAATCAATGTAATGCACTTACTGAACTATGAAAAAAAAATTTATAATAAATAAGATGTAATTCAATAAGTAAATTCTTGGACTATCTACACCACAAGGTAAAGTGAAAGAGTCAGATGTTTGTGACAACTTAGAAAAACTTTTAGATTTAAGAAATGTAAGATAATATTCAAATGAATATTACCATCTTATTTGACATTTTAAAATAAAGGCCAAGTAAATGTATTAGTTTTATACATAGAATCACACAAATGTAACAGCTACAAATGCATACTATCATAGGTCCATTGTTCAGCAATCAAATATCATGGCTGATGTTCTAATCAGTGACATGATTTTTCAAATAGATGAACAAAATCTTGATAATCTTAAAAATAAAGAACAACCTTACCTTAACAATAACGACTGTTGTAGTTCTGGAAATTTTAATATGTATTAAGCCCATGAAAAATATTTTCTATTTGAACAACAGAGTTAGGATCTTGGCTCTGATATTTATTTAATTTTTTTTTTCTACAGAAATATCTGGTGGAACATTCACATTGGTGTGTAGTGCAGCATATCTTTATACATAAGGCTCCTGCACATTACAGAGCATTCAGAATCCCTGGCACTTGCCCAAGGATGCCACATGTGTACTCCAATCTTGATGACAATCAAAACTGGCCCCACAAATTTTCAAAATACCCCCCTATGAGTCATACAATATACAAAATGCTTTAACTATAAACTTTTTTTTTTCTTTCCGATCACCAAGGAAGAGTGTAATCAATGATATGTGATAAAAAGGGCACTAACCCCTGTAGTCTTCTTCCCCAAATCCAATAGCCCCAGCCTGATTATGAAGGGAAAAAAAAAAGGTCAGACAAATGCAAATAGGGATACAGATCAGTACTCCTCAAACTGTCTAGCTCATGAAAAGCAGGGAAGCACTGAGAAACTGGCACAGAGTAGAGGAGACTAAAAGATACATGACAGCTAACTGGAATGTAGTTCTCTGGGTTGAATCCTGAAACAAACAAACAATGACAACAAAAACTGTTTTTTTAGTTATTAAAGCCAAATTAATTAAGCCTGGGGTTTAGTTAATATTATTGCTTGAATGTTGGTTTTTTACTTTTCTAAATGTACAATGGCAATGTAAGATGTTATCATGAAGGGAAACTGAAATTTGCTATGAAATATATGGAAACTCGCTGTTCTATCTTTGCAACTATAAACTTAAAAAAATTATTCTAAAATAAAAGTTTATTTAAAAAATAAGTGAATATTACAAGTGAATAAAAGTTTATTTAAAAAATAAGTGAATATAGTCACAGCTCATGCTGCAAATTAAAAAAATATAAAGTTCAAAAAGATCCTCAGAAGGGAATCATGCAAAATATTTTATAAAATATTTTATAAATGTATAAAGCAGGTAACTACACCATACAGAAATTAGCATGTATGTGGCATCATGTTAGCTCAGAGATGTAATCAGTTTAGTGAAAAATATCAGGAAGACTAATTTGTTTAAAATTCCTTGAAAGTAAAAAAAAAAAAGCTGTTTAAGTAACTAACACTATAATTACTATTGTGCATGAACAGATTATTGTGTAAAGAACTACACCTTTAGTTTATTATTGAATTATTTTTACTATGCTAAAGCCATACTTCAATAATCATATTGTAAGTATTATATCGTAGTTCCAGGTTGAAGCCAACCTTTAACAGTGAAATTATAGAATCAAAAAAGATGTCTGCATTTTATAAAACTTAGTGTTAATATTGACAAACTGACCAACAAATATGTTGCACCAATTTATATTTCCAATTTTAAGACAACCGATGTTAACTTAAATCTAAATGCGTTTAAAATATATCAAGCCAGTCTAGCTTATTTACATTTATTTCACTTATTATTTCACACATTCAAATATGTTTAATGCAAAACTACTAATTTCAATCTATGTTTTAATTCAGTATAGTAATTTTTCTTTTAACGTACTTAAAATGACACATTGGATATCAACAAAATCAAAGAAAAATATTCTCAGAAGTTCTTTTTCTTAAAGTATAATTTTTTTCTGCCTGCACATTCTCTGGTTCTGTAAAACTCTCATTCCTTTCCCTTGAACGCTATCATTCTACAATAATCTTAAACAATAATCCCTATTGGTAATCATCTTTAATTTAAAATCACATAGCTCAGTCTTTGCGATATGCATCAGTAAGGACACATTTTTGTTCTCTCTTGAGATTCATTAATAAAACAATATTATCTCTTTGGTTCAGATTTGCAGATGGACCTTTGGTTTCTTAGGTGAGATTAGCTAGGGCTATCTCAGTTTGCTTTTATGTAAAATTAAGAGCAGTGATAACCACGAACTCAGTTTTATTAACTAACATTTGAAAAATGCAAGGAGCATTTTTCCTGGTGTGCCAGGAAAACAGATACTTGACTGGCAAGAATATTATTATTATTATTATTATTATTATTATTATTATTATTATTATTATTATTATTATTTTAGTGCCAAACAATCTTTTTATTGTTCACTGAAAAATACAGGTCTGTAAAGAGTCTACTGCATTATGTATTTAATGCAAGGTCTGATATTACAAGTATATATGACATTGCAATATAACATATAAAATGATACATATCATACATAGAGACAGTACTTACCTTCCTAAACACTAAAACTTAATAAAACAAAGTAAAAAGCCTTTTATTAAGTGAGAAATGTAAACATTGAAATCATAAGCAAAGCACTGTAAAATCGTTTTGTTATGACATCTACTCTGTCTACTTAGAGTTAGGAATGGTGGGGCCCAGGAAAACTTAGCTAGCAGAAAAAGCTAGCTAACAGCACTCTTGAGAAGTGCTTGAGAGTATTATCAACTTTATGGATAAGACATTTAGCATTTTTGAGTGAATTTGCCACTCTTAGCAAACAGTGAAGTGTGCCTGAGAATATAGATATTAATCTTAGGAACAAAAGCCATTTTCTAATCATTCTAAAGATATCATTTATTCCTTTCAGCCATGTTTTCATTAAGATGAACTAAAAGAGGGTATATTGCTAGTCAGGTAGGCCAGGAGTGAAGTAACAAAACTTTTCCAGTTACAACTACTAATTCAAATGAATTAAAAATAAATATAAATTTATTAGAGAGCAAATTAATTCCTATTATTCACATGGCAACATATTTAAGTGTTGCAACAATATTCACATTTCAAGGTCAACTTTACTATACCTATATTTCCCTCAAACTGAGAAAGCTCTGTGTGGAGGAGAGCATACAACATCATCATGATCTCCTCTCCAAATACTATCAAGGATCAGAAAGCTCATTATAAATAAGAACAACAACAAAAATTACATCTCAGTATATACACAGCAACAGAGAAAGAATCTACTCTTCCTCAGGGCTTCCTTGGCATCAAGCAAGGCAAAGTTAAAAGGCTATTTGCAACAACAGTGCCTAAGCTAACCACGGCAATGCTCACACTCTAAGAGAAATCATGATTACAAAGTTTCTTTATTCATAGCTAATAATGGATTATTAAATATTTTCCTGAACTAAGACAACAATTTCACCAATAAAAAATTTTTCTTCTAGCCTGAGTTTTTATAAAGAAGATTTTTCAATATCTCAGCTCCTTTACTTACTATTAAACTATTAATGCACACTATTAATACACAGAGGACATCCTCAGAGCTCAAGTATGGTAATATAAATATTCTCAGACTTTTCTACACTTTCCACATCAGCAAAGATTTTATCAGACTATCCATTTAAAAGATTTGTAAGTCAATAGTAATGACCAACTATCTATTTTTCTTACTCTGTTGAGTAGGTATCTCATTTCCCTCAACTCTGCACAATAAATTTTACTGTTTAGTCTCTATGTCCTTGGCTTTTCTTATGACTCTTCTAGTCCAACAAAAATTTTATATAAAGGTGAAAAACGACAAACTCTGGAGGAAGCATTGGTATTAGTACTGAACTAGACTAAGAGGAATAACTATAATTGCTTAAGAGACTGTATACAGCCTTGATAGAAACCCTACTGCTCTTGAATCTCTAGATTGAGAAATTCTAGTAATTTAAACATGGAAGAGGATTTCACTGAGAAAGGTCTAGTTCACATGTAAGGTTATGGACCTTGGAACGATGATGAGTGACTAGCCCAAAATACTGGCCATATTTCTATTTTGAACAAGTTCATGACTATTCTCCACTACAATATTATCAAATTCTTCCATCTGTCATTTCACTGGTGAGTCCTCTCATTGCTGCTCCTATTTCTTTTGGATGTTCTACTGCACATATGGATTCACTGAGGTTACCATTTTAACATGTAGGAAATTTCCATTTCACACCATCAGCTTCCTAAAAGCCATCAACTGGGAACAGTTTCTAGTGAGTAAAGGCATAGTTTACTCGCAGTTTCTCTTTATAAAAGCAATCAAAAGGGTTCTTTAGAAGCTTAACAAACACCTTCGGTTTTCCTATAAAGGGAACGTTGTATCTGCTACCAAAACCCAGAAATATTCACTAGATTTATAAATTTTATGGATTAAGTAAAAGCATGGATTTGGCAGTTTAAGACATATTTCCAATTTTATACTACACCATTGAGGGAGGAAAGTGCTAGAGGTATCGCAGGAGCAAATTAAAAGTGTCATCACCACACTTTTGGTTTGTTTTCCTCATAAACTTCCCTCAGCTCCAGTGAAGCCCATCCCAGGGTACATTGCTCAACAGCCTACTGAGCTGCTCAGAGATTAAACAATGGGATTCACCTCAACTAGCCCAGCAACCAGCTCTCAGCTGGTAAACACTGCTGTGGGTCAGAGACCATGCATGAAAAGCCTTAAACCCAGGAAAGACATAGAATTGCACAAAAATTCTTGGTTTTATAATACCTTCACAGGAAGTCAGAAAATAATTGTTTTTAGTCAAAGAAACAATCTATGTTCAAGAACAATGTCATGCCTCAAAAAGCAAAATCTAGCATGGAAAAATTGTAGACGAATACAGCTTGTTAATCAATACCTTACTTTGGCTAAATTATCATAGTAAGTCAGTGTAATTTAATATTGTATTTAGAAACACAGCCCAGCATGTTCTCATAAAACAGAGTATAGCTAGGTATATGAAATCAGTTCACAAAGATGCTAGCCCTTTATCTTTTTGTGACTTCAGAACTGGGAAAAAAAAAAAATTTAAATGGCTAGTTCCATGGAAATATGGAGATATCATGAAGAAATATGCCTCAGGAAACTTATTTGGAAAACATGTTTCCTTCTTTGCATACATATTTGTAAAGTATTGATGGCTTGCAGAGGTTTTTCATATCAATTTTCTTATTCTCATTTTCCTAATCCTAAAAGATGCAAGTTTCTTTGTAGTTATATTATGGAATAATTTATTTTATGTGTTCTCTTAGAGAGTAGCAAAGGATTTATGGAAATGTTGCAATGGGACTATTAAAAGAACCCCTTAAAAACTCAGTGGACTGTTAGTTTCCTAAAATAACAAAACACCATCTGTCAGACAATTTCTGTAGAGAGAGAATAATAACTTTTCACTTACTACATATACCAGGAGAACTGATAAATCTTCTCGAGGTCGTGAATTTTTTTGGAATACTTTCAATTTAAATTTTGTGAAGATAGCTGTCAGGAGACATGTTTGAGACAGTCAATGGTGTGTCATCATGATGCCTGCTGTTTACAGCGTACCTGTAGTAAGAGAGAACACTGAATGTGTGAGACAAGAAAACTGAGCAAGAAGGCAAGGGTCAGAAGGACTAAGGTGTTGAGCCAATTTTCCTTAAGAGTCAAATGTTAGGAGTATTAGAAAAAAAAAAAATTGGAAAAAAATTAGGAGTGGTGGACAGATTAGGTTAAATTTATCTCACTGCTTGAGTTCTCTTCTGAACTCATGGTACTAGCAACATTGGCAAGAACAAATTGTTGATTATTAGTCATCAGGGAGCTTAGTTCAACAGGAAAAAAAAATATCGAATGCATATTCATGAGCAAGGCAATGGACTAAGTAATGGTGATATTTAGATAAGTATAATATGCTTTCTATTGTTGAGGTACTCAGCATAGAGGGAAAGCCAGGCAACCCAAACGGACAATTCCCAGGGAACTTATTATGCGTATCGTAGTCATATGTACTATTTGAGACTTTTACTTCACTCACCTCGGAGTTTTGAAGAATGTTTCTAGAAGAGAACTGAACTGAATATAAAGGACAAATATGGTTAAGTAGTTTCGTTAGGGTTCTCAAGAAAAAAAACAGAACCAATAAGATATACATAGACATACATAGGTGATTTATTATAGAAATTGACTCACATAGTTATGGAGATCAAGAATTGTCATGTCAGCCATCTCCAAACTTGACAAGCAGGAAAAGTGGTGCTATATTTCAGTCTGAGTCCAATAACCTGAGAATCAGGGGAATCTGAATTGAAACCCAGAGAACCAGGAGTGTTAATATTTGAGGGCTGGAGAAGATCGATGCACGCGCACGTGTGTGTGTATGTGTGTCTGTGTGAATCATCCTTTGGCCCTCAATGTTTCGATTATATCCATTACATTAATCCAGATCACTCCAATAGAATTTCTTTGCATAATTTGAGTTTTGACTTTTACTCTTATTTTGAAATATTACTTTTCATCGTCTTTTTATCTACTTTTCTTGTTACTCTTTATTTCCAATTTCCTGAACATATTTAAATTTAGAAAATGTCCATAAAATTCCATTATATAAATCAAATATCTGGTTTAAGCCATCATGTAGATATAGATATTAGTATTAAACTTCACATTTGTGTTTCATCTACATTAATATTTTCAGGTTAAAAATTAATAGTGGGTTGTAAAATCAATTTACTACATTGCTTCTAGAAGTTAAAAAATGAAAATATAGAATAAAAATATAAAATAAATAAAAAAACAGTATATACACATAATAAGGGTGAATATTGTTTCAGAAAACATTCATGTGTATGTGTGGTACGTGTGTGTGTGTGTATACTGGACAGCAATATATTTCTTTCTATGGATCATTGGATCTGTCTATGCCCAGTCAGAAGACAGAAAACAGGTCCTTTAAAAGACAGAATTTTATAAAATAATTGTTTACTAAATATTCAGGAGATTGAAAGGCAAAAACAAGAAGGATCTACTGCTTAGCTGGAGTTTGTGTCACTGAGCTCAAAGGAGGGGTCCCCTAGGGTTAGGATCCAGACTCTGAGAAGGGACACCAGCTGATGTTGCTGATGTCTCTAAGAGGGCACAATGATGCTGGGTCTGCAAGTGTTGGAAAGATTCCTTACTGGAATCAGCTGTGGCCACTTGCTCAAACTGCTTCGGTGCTTGAGTAACACTTGACAAGAACAAAAAGGTAAAAACAAGGAAGAGGATGAAAATGAGAAAGAGCTTTTCAGTCACCCTCTCATATTCTTTGAGACTCTAACATGGAATCAAATGGCAAAGGATAAGAAACAATAGCTTAATAACTGGCACAGTTATGGTCAAAAAGCCCTATCTGGATTTTTTATTTTTATCTTCTTGTCCAAAACTTATGAATCTATATGCTATACCAATTAAAATAAGCCAAATACTCTCCTATGTTGACATAACTGGTTTAATCACATATATCTGTTAAAGAGTAATTAGCCACAAATAATTTACCTGCCTGATTGTCATGTTGTCTCGTATTTGCAGATGACCTCAAAGCCCTACTTCCTAAGCCATGTTGTTTTCCAACCAGAAATGTTCTTATCAGAATGAGAAAACAGAGATAAAAGCAAGGCCTAAATTTTCAAAACAAACAATAATAACAAAATAACTAAAATAAACTTTGTAAAATCTGGAGTCTAAAAAAGATATGGAAGTTTATAGGCATTATGCTGAAAGGCAAAATGGAAAGACCAAGTATAGGACCAAATATAAAATCTGCTGATCAGAATATACTTGGTTTGCAGTATTTATAAATGATAATATAGAAAAAAAAAAAGTGAACTGAGTGTAGCAGTCAAGGAGTCAAATAGAAAAGGTATGGAAAGAATTTGGGAAGGATTGTGACTAAGATCTAATTTATACAGTTGGAAATTTACTCATTAAATATTTCATTTGATTAATTCCTTTTGGCATTAGGAATGTGTATTTGGTTTGTGAAGGATTATTCTTTTAAATTAATTATTCTGTCATTTTTTTTCCTACTCTCCCATTGTATAAGATAATAATTTTAAGTTATATACTAGATGAAAGATCATCAAGTACAGGGTTTTGAAAGCCAATATTTCTTTTTCTAGGTTCATTTCATATTTCCCTTTAGCTACAAGATCACCTTTATAAGTAATAGTGAATAGATCTGATGCTAATGTTATGTGTTTTTTTTTTAAAGGAATGACTGATTAGAATGGCAAATAAAATAAAAAAAAGAATAAAATAAAATAAAAATGTCCCATAAATATCATCATTTAGATATTATCGTTGAGATATCCTTTGATCTTGTCCAATTGGTGAGTGATATGAGTACAGCCTGGTAGTGTAAAACATGTAAAGTCAGTTATAAATTATGCGGATAATGGTTGGTACTGACTTGGGGAGGTAAAAGCAATAATCACAGGAGAAAGCATGTTTTAGGTAAATGTGCAGATAAAGTTGTTTAAATTTAATTAAATGTCAGGTAGAAGGGCACTCCCATTTCTCCATTGAGTCACACATTGTGATCTAGAAATTGGTAGTTCATTCTCTCTAATTGACTGGGTTAGAAACCAGGAAAAAAATGGATTGTTTGTGAAAATATACAAATGCCACTTTGAGAGCTAGTAGACAGCCCAGAGAATAGTGAGAACTCCCATAAATCAGGCAACAGTAGTTTTTTTAGTTCCATGGTGAGATTTCTTTTGCTAAATAAAAATTCTGGCTTTGAAGAAGGTGTTTGCTGCCACCAAGACAATATATGATCTTAGACCTAGAGAGTCTGCTTTGAAAATTAAGGATATAGTTCATGAGTATATACTAGGGCTGTCAGTGTTTTCTGCAGCCTTTCTGATTTCCAAGGACAGTTCTTGACACAAGAGTAGACTTAATATGCATGTGTTCATGAACTTTTCCATGCTTTGGAGGGCCTGTAAAAGATAAACAATGCTGGACATTAGTTAAAGAAGTGAAAACAGATTTTATTCAATAACTGCTGACAGTAGGGGAAAGAGCTGAGCTCTATTTCAGTTTACACAAAGGTGACTAGACATTTTAAAGGGAAAATGAGAGAGTAGAGAGGAAGATCTCAAGTAGAGCCACAGAAGTGAAAAATTACAAAGAGTCAGTGTAAGTGTCATTAGGCCCAGGTAGGTCTGCTAGCTGCCAATGATCTAAATTAGGATTCTATCAGCCCACAAAAACTAAGACAGAAGCCCTATTCTTTCCGATAATCATATTTTAAAGAAATGCCTTTCAGGTCCTTGAGAAAAACACTCCTGAGTTGGAGGAGATATCTATACATCTCAAAGGGACAGAGAAAGGATTCACAATTGTGAGACCTTTTCAATAAATGCTCTAAAAAAGAGTGGTGAGAGACCTATGGTCTAGTGTTGGCTGAAACGAACAGTCAATTTTTTGATAGCACAGAGGTTTTCTAGACAGGAACTCAAAGGGGAGTTGGTCATCTCAGAGAAGTGAACTTATGCTGTTAGAAGCCATGTTAAAGTTTGGTTAAAGCTCTTAGTGAAAGGATTTGGATGAAACTTAAGTGCCAAGAGTTATTGCAGTTCTCATCCCAGGATCATTTATATCCTGTAAGTCAAGGAAAAAATATTTTTTTGAGGCCCTAGAATCTGTCTCACAGAGTTTTGTTCCCAAACTCTTTATGAAAATAAAGTAAAAGATAAACAATGCTGTAAAGTAAAAAATAAACAAGGCCTTTGGAAAGAGAATTTAATTCACGGGATCTGTCTGCTAGATCATGAAATCTTGGAAATATACGTACATTGTAAAGAGGATATCCAAGAGACAACAGTAATAATTATAGGGGGCCAAGCGGATGGATTTATTATCAAAGGCTATCCACATATTGTGCCTAGAATCACTGAACTTTGCATTGGAGTACATTGGCTTCTTATCTATGAATCAGGGATAATATTTAAAATTTCTGGAGATGTCAGAATACCAAGATTCATTAAACAGATTGAACAACTGTTTTTCTATGGTCACACATAAAATTTAGTTTTGATATGATTGTGAAACTGAAAAAAAAAGAGAAATATGGTCATCACATAGTATTTCCATTATAATGAAGCTGACTCCTTATTCCCCTCTTTTGTTATTCTGGTCCTAGACTTAAGTAATTTGCTTTAAAATTTTCTAGAAAAGTGATGTAACTATCTAAAGTAGAGACATCCTATCTGTTTTACTCACTCTACTGAGGCAGTAAAAGTGAACTTGCCTGATTGTATCAAATTTTTCCTGGATAGAAACATACTTTCTTCAGTGTGCCACTTATTTATACTTCATGGCACTTCAAATCTTCTATCTCATTAAACTATAATTGTAAATATACTTATCTGTTTCCCTTAAACTTGCTTAAAATATAAGTAACTTGAAGGTACCTATCTCTAGCACCCAGAATAGCGTCTGGTATAAAAAGTAGCTTAATTAATTTAATCATATTTGTTTAAGTGATTAAGTGGATACAAGTGTTCTGGAACCACACTAGGCCAGTATTCAAACATCTTTTTAATTGAATGTCCTGGTGGAGTAATAGAAATGAGTTGTCTTATCACTTTCCTATATCTAATCTGGTATTATTCATTCTTTTCTGGGATTTCTCTGAGAATTGCCTTGCATAAACCTGGCTTCTAATGCCAAAACTAAAACACGAAGTCATAATGGTGAACTGAACCTCAGCCCTTGTGAGGTGAATATCTCTGTTGGCTGACCATCTTTTATTTCATAGTCTCCCAAATAGCTTGTAGAAATTCCTGCAGGAATCCTCATAATGACTTTTTAAAATTTTTATTTGTTAATTTTAATTAGTTTCAAGTACATAGTACATTGGTTAGACATTTTTATAGTTTATAAAAAGATCCCCCTAATTGCTCTTTCTCTTTTCTGGTTTTCCACCTAACCAATGTATTAATGCTAACTGCATTCCCTATGCCATACTCCCCATCCCGTGACTATCTATCAACTACTAATTTGTACTTCTTTAACCCTTCATCCCATTCTCCCAGTCCCACCAACTCTCCTCTTTTCTGTCCATCACCAAATTATCCACTATATTTGTGAATCTGTTTTCGATTAGTTTGTTCTTTTTGTTCTTTAGATTCCACATATAAGTGAAATCATATGGTATTTATCTTTCTCTGTCTGACTTTTTGATTATTCCTTTCCTTTTACAAGACCATGGCCCCATCTTGGACATATCATAAAACAAATAATAAAAAGTATCACCATGTGACTATTGATGAAGTTTTTCCATATCTTTTTTAGAGTATAGCTGAAATTGGGCCTTAAACTAACGTATCTACTCACTCCCAGTGGCTTAGGGAAACCACCCAAGAGTTAATGTGTATATGTGATGGAAGAGGGGTATCGAGGGGCTGAGAACTATAAAAAGGTAGAGTTACTGTAGAAGTCTTTTATGTTCAAAACCCTAAATTTCTACTGTGAAGTTTCAAGAATAAGTCTTACCAAGTTAGCAGCCCTATTGGGTGGGTAACATTCTCAATAAAAGGTATTGTTCTCAGTAAAAAGTGTGTAAAAATCCCCTCAAATCATCCATTTTTCATGAATAAAGTTTAGACAGGAAAAGACACAGTATAGACCTATATGTCAAACCAAGTAAGTTTGATTTTTGCACAAGAGGACATGGATCAGAGCATATCTGAGATGCTCCAGAGAGTAAGTAGTAATCTTACCACGGAAAAAGCCAGAGATAAGTAAGATCTAGCAGATTTTGCTTCTGCTACAACTCTTTTAGAGTTTTGGCCACATCACCATGACTTGCACCTGTGCTTTTCTACTGTTTCAAAAAATGACACCTGATAAATTTTTTAAATTCTTTGTGGACTTCAAGACCCAGCCAGCATAGTGAGTATCCTGTATGAGGCCTTCTTTCCCAACACTTCAGACTTTCTGTTGCTGTTATAATTCAATCCTAAATGATTTTTTTTCATGTGTTAGTTTTAATTAAATATCATAATATACAAAAGCAGGCTTCAGATCTTGTACAAATTCAAGATTTTTTATTAATAGAATATATACAATCGACTAACTCTTCTAAACCTGTACTTCTTAATGTCCATTCCTGCAAATGTCCTCAAAAGATGTTAATAAGTGTTTCATAGTAAGAAAAAAAAAAAGCTCTGAAAATTAAATAAACTTTTTTTATTATAGGATTTCTCAGATTTTTTAATATGCTATTGTGCATTATGGATATACTGGATGGAAAATTATATGTGTGTGTGTGTGTGTGTATGTGTGTGTGTGTGTGTGTATTTATAGATAGATCGTATTTATCTAGTCTAATTTGCAAACTTTCTTAGCTAAAAAAAAAAAATGTGTGTTTTTTTTTTTTCCTTTCCAAAACATTTGGAGAGACTCTTTTTCCTTTCAGTTCATTAGGATATACATTAAGGATTCTGAGGATAGTGAGTACATTTGCTATTGTTTCACTCTTCATACATACATACCCAATTAAGTTCCAAGTGATTATGAAAATAAAGGAACTGAAATAACATTTATTGAGTCTTAAATATCTACATTTTATGCTAAGGACTTTATATATGTTGGCTTAGTTAATCTGTGTAACATTTCTATATTATCTTTGGTATTTACCCCATTATATGGTTGAAGAAATTAAATTCAAAGAGTATTTGCCCAAAGTTGCATAACTGAGAGTTGTCAAAGTTTGGATGTAATCACAGTGTATGAAGTGTTCATTAAACCTGCCTCTTACTTTTTCTCTATTATTTTTATATTCCAGAAATAATCAGGTAACGCTTTAGGTGGGTGGTTGATTTTTCAAGTTTTGTATATATTTTCTGAGTAGCATGTGAAAGGTTAGGTAATTAACCCACTTAAGTTTACATGGGCAAATCTTCATACAGATTTGATAATTGCCATAATAACTATCAATTTTGCAATTAAAAAAAACCTCTATATCACTGTATTTTTTTTATTTCAATATTTAGAGACAATAACAAGTACAAAATATTTCCTGGAGATTAACAAACATGTAAAGGTAACTGCCCTCAACTCTGCCTTAGGCCATCAACCCCTTCCTATTTGTCATTAATTCCTTACAAGTAACACAGGTTTGGATTGCTGTTTCTTAAACAATAACACTTTGACTTTGTTGGGTGGATACAGTACAAGGGGTCATTATTAGATCTTTTTTATTTTTATTCTCCACATCTATTAAAATTAAATGATGCCAAAACATAAGCTTACTTAGTCCTATAAATGAAGATAGTTGAAAAACATATTGCTGATGTTTAGAACATTAACTATACTAAGCTTTTTCCTTGTACCTTCGTACTTCAAAAAAAATATTTTCTGATCTACCAGAATGGTCGAGTTACATTAATTTTCTCCTTATAAACAACACAACTCTTCTCCCATATAGATAGTAAGAAAGCTTATACTGATCCTCCAGATAATAATGTGTGCTGGAATATTTGTTGTGGTAAGAATTAGTGCAAATTTATGTTCACAAATACAAAATCCTCCAGCAAAATACAGATGCCCTTTGTGACCTGGTTGGCTTCCTATGGCAAGTCATATCTATTTTGTGGTTCTTTATCTTTCTGAAAATTATCTGAATATGTCAGAGAGGGATTATAGTACTTTATATATTCAGATAGATAAGGAGATGAAGAAAATATCAAGTCAGTCAATTACTGGAAGCTGTTGACTGAAAGCTGAATATACTAATCCTGTTAAAATTGCAGTTTGATAAAAACCTTCTTCTTATTTTTGAGAAAAATTGCTAAATAAAGAGATGTGTCAAGTAAATGCCTATTTGACCTAGACAATTTATCTTTCTAATCTAGTTTATCTAAATTATCTTTTTTTCATTCTAAATTGTTGATTTACCTTTTTTATCACTACAAATATCACAAGACATAAAAACTCTATAATGACGTGATGAGATGTATTTTTATTAAAAAATATTTTAATATCAAAATAACCCAGTTCATTTATGTCCGTTGAGAGGAGGCACATAGGTGATATCTTACTTTTGCTTTCCATTTATTTGTTTATATAACTTTTAACATTTAATATTTTTATGTATTCAGGTAGTCATGAGGAACAGGAGCAAAGGCCAGCTCTGAAGAAATGACAATGCCGATGGTCCAACACAAAAAGCTTCCCCTAAGAACTCTCAAGGGAAAAAAAAAAAAAAAACCTACTTATTTTCTTAAATAACAATACCCCTACATCCTAGAGTACAAGGAAATAAATGACCATAGCATAACAACCAGTTTAGGCCAGCCACAAATGCTTGTGCAGTAAGGAGTACTCTGACCTTCTTTGACTTCTTTGAGAACTATTCTTTCTTCTCTTCTTGCAGGCCACTTCTCACTCGCCTTCTTTTTGTCTCCTGATACTTCTGTCACATCTATCTACCTGGAACATTCTAATATGAGATAGTTCTCACATTTTATCTTCTCTTCTTTTTTATAGGAGATCCTGAACAAGACTGAGAAAAATCTTTTGACCACTCAACTTTGTTCTCTTACATATTCCTACCACCCAGCCTTACTGGGCATTCAATACTCTCTAGCAATTTTCCATAACTATTTCAGATTGTCTCTTGTTTTTTCTAGTCCTTATTCCATATTACACTTCTATCCTTATATCACTCCTGCATATAAACAACACAACTCTGAAGAGAGAATCTCATTTATCTCCTACCAAAAATGAGTATGTGTGTATATGTATATGTATATGTATATGTATATTTGTGTATGTGTATGTGTGTGTGTGTGTGTGTGTGTGTGTGTGTGTGTGTATATATATATATATATGTTAGAATCATGGAGAATACACAATAAATACCATATAAATGTTTAATGTTTTTTTTATTATTATTATTATGCTCATCAGCAAGTGAAAGCCCCTCCATATTTTATCTCTCTACTATCTACACTATACTTCTGTCTTCCCTCATGGTCACAAAGGGGAATGTAGAACTAACACTTGTAAAGGTGATAACTCTTCTTGAAATGGACTCATGTCTATCTCATATAAATTAATTTATCTCTAATAGTTCTTTACTGTCAGTATTTAAACATATTTTGATCTCCTCTATTTCTCCAACCATGAGCCTTTGATCCAGTGATTCCCTTTCCTCCCTTTAAAGGGCTATAAAAGGAAGAAAAAAAATCTTTAACAAAAGAGATTTATAAAAATCTTTGAAATTTTGTGTTTCTGGTTTTTCTTCTTCCATTAGTTTTTCAACCCAGTACAGTTTGGTTTCTAACACTTCACAAAATTACTGTGGCAAAAGTCATCCATGTTTAGTTTCTTACTAAATCCTATAGATACCTTTCATTTTGCATAAATTTTGACAATTCTATCCTTCTGAAAACTTCTTTTGGGGGGCAGCTTGTATTGAATCCAACTCCCGGTAGTATATTATAATTTTATTTATTGGTTCTTATTCTTTGTCTCAGATGTTGGTGTTCTCCCTAATTCACATCTCCATACATATGCTTTCATTCACATCATAGTTGCAAGAACTGTCTGTGCATTTTTTCATTAATATTTTTCTCAGAATTAGTTTCAGACGGCAATAGCCAACTACTTACTGCATATGTGTCAAATTAGAACATGAACCCAGAATTCATCATGTCTTACCCTCCTACCCAAAATGTATCTGTTTCTTATAATCACTGTACCAGTTAGTAGCACAATCAACTCTTAGATTAAACATTTGCTAGTCCATGTTGGCTCTGCCTTTTATTCTTGTCCTCGAATCCTACGAATCTACTCGATGTTTTTTTTTTTAATTTTACTTTCAAAATTTCTATTTGATTCTTCATTACTACCACCAATACACTCTCGAAAACTCCAGTCTTTACTTGGTCCAAGCTGTTCTCTATGTGAACTGCATGATAATTGTTTTGAAATAGTCATGACAATAACATAAATTTAAATCAGGTCTCTGCTTGAGGCACTAGTAAATAGTAAGCATTCAAGCAATTTATATGAATTGTATTAAATTAGACTTTTTTTTCCTACTTTCCTTTTTAAATCCTCAAATTTATTAGTGAAAATGAAAGAGCCGAGCTTACAAAATACACAATTGAATTGTCAGAAAAACACCATCATTCATCAAAATTACATTTTGAACTTGAATGGATGTAAAATTGCATATATTTCCAAAAGCTAAAACTAAATCATCTAACTTATCAAACACATATCAGATCCTGTACTAATATTTTAGATGGTAAAATTAATTAAAAAGTTTATAATGTGAAAGAAATTTTATTTATCTAATATAGCAATTTTCTTTTTATTTTTAATTTCATATATTAAAAATGTCATTGGGATTTGTAAAATTAATACAATAAAATTTGACAATTTGATAGTTAACTGAAAAAGAGAAGGCCTGATTATACTGAGGTTAGCCTTTTCTAAAAGAAATGAGATATTTCTTATTGGAGCAGTGTTTTTATTATTTAATTGGAATTACAGCAAACCAATATATACTATTTAATAAATGATAGTGGAATGAATGTCTGGTTCTCAAAGTTTTTCTCTAGGCTGTACTAAAAACAAACAAACAAACAAAAAACCATTCTTTTTAGCATGATTGTTTAAATATGCCTGAATTATTTCTTACCATCTACTATCACACTTTTATTTATAATTATCCCTGTTGTTAATCTTTGCCTGTGATTTAATATTTATTTGTTGATATTGCACTAAAAAGTTTCCTTGAAAGAGAATGCAACATTTCAACAGTATGTTCTAATAAATGTCCTTACTCAAACATCAATGTTTATGGGATATAAATTAGAAAATTATGTTTTGTTTAGCACTGATTTATTTGTTGTTGACTTTTCCAGCGAGAAAATATACTGTCTAAGAGCTTGATTTCTGGACAGTCAAAAATCATTTTTAAAAATTTTCATGCCATTTTAAGCGAATTCAGATTTCTTTAGAATAATTGTAAAGACTAATTTATATAAAGCTAACTAGTGTAAATAAAATCTTGAGATAGCTAAAGTTTTATAGCCCAGTATTGGTAACTCAGTACTTTATATAGACAGCTCAAATTTATTTAACTTTAATTAATTATTCCTTAGCTCAAATAATTGCTTAAAATTTGTAACCACTAGAAGGGCTACATTATGACTATCATGAAACCAAGGCACTTTGCCTGCATGCGCTGCTTCTTCTACAAAAATTTTAAGAATTATACTTTACAGTCATATTGGTATAAAAATGATTATAATCCAGACTCAAAATACTATTATATAAAAAAATATTAGTATGTCTTTGTTAGTATTATAATATTCATTTTTTTCTTTTGATTTTAAAACAAATTAAAATTAATTCACTTCTGAGGGTCCCTAAAATTATTATGGGTACTATGCTTATAGTCTCTAATGGATAAGCCAGTAGGTAAAAATTAAAATTAAATAACAAGTAGGAACAATTCATTCTGATTTATTTGTTACTAACTCCTTGTAAAGTGATAATCTTTTAAAGATTCCGAGGTCTTTAAGTCAGTGAGAACAGAGAGAAATTAACACTAATTCTGTGTTTAGAAGTAAAGTAACAGATAAACAAACAGTATAGCAAAACACACCTCCCAATTAACAGTCGTTGAAAATCAGCAGAAACTTTTTTCGTGAAGGGGTGAAGAAGTTACATCTTACTCAAAATAGCTTGCTCTGTTATCGAAGGCTATAATAAAAACATGAGTGTTACTGATTAATTTAGCATTATGATAAGAACAATCATAGTGTGTTATTGAAACTGTGATTGAAAGGAATTAAAGAAGGTAGCACTGTTAGATTGTCCCCAAATATGAAACTTAGAGGCCTCTTAGTTCTTTCTTAATTTATTTGCTGATACTGACAATCTTTGGATAACACAGAAAAGTATAAAATATATCAGAAACATATAAAATATGTTGATCTTTCTCTACTTCAAATGCTTCCTACCCTATAATTTACAACTGGAAAGTAAAATGATTGTCAATTCATCATTTTTTGTTAATATAAAATAACAATTTAAAAAAAGTATAAAATAGAGTATAATTGAAATTTTCAATGGGGATATTAAGGCATACATATATATGCACATGTTTATGTAAATAGTAAGAAACCACAAGAATAGTCTATACTTTCTTTAGGGAAAAATTACTTTTCAGAAAATTTGCATTGATATAATTGCGAATGTACTAGTGAATTCCACAGTGAGAATCAACAACTGCCTGATTCATTCAGCTATGCAGCAACAGCTTTGAGGTGAAAATTCGATGAATTTTAATAGTTGAAAATGATTGAACCTGAGTAACATAAAAGAGTTTAGTTCTTTCAGAAGACATTGCTATTTATAATTGGTTTATTTTATTGTCCCTCTGCTGAAAAATATGTAATATTCAAGTATTTCTGCAATTCTACAGACTAGAATTTTATATTTGAAAGGAGAAGCAATGTGGAAAAAAGATGGGCCTTGAGTTTGCACCATAGAGATCTTGCATGCCAGGTCAGATAGGATTCAACTTCAGGCAGGCTGTTTTCAGAATCTGTACTCTCAACCATTATTTTGCTGTATCTTGAAAACTAAGTCAATTTCTTCCCCACCCCATCTCCCTCCTCCTCTTCCCCCCGCCCCCCAAAAATAGTGGAGGACCTTCTGTGTTTTGATTTGTTGATAGAATTCGGTCATGGGACAAGTTTTCTCTATTTGATTCAAAAAGTCGTAGGCCACGCAGTAAACATGTATTACGCATTCATTCACATATGCAAACACAAAAACAACTACGGAGTAAATGGAAAAGGTTATTCATTTTTGGCAAGAGAACTTCCATACACAATACTCAAGAATTGTGTATGGAATTGTGTATTACTTAAGGTCGAAATCATTAGCTGCTGTAAGAAACAATTCCCACATCTCAGCAGCTAGACACAGTAAATGTTTATTGCTCACTTACTTAAAAAAAAAAATCACAAGGCAGATATGTTTTCTGGTTTCCCTTTAACCTTTAAATAAAATGTCATGTTCATTCTTCTTTAACCTTTCATAGCTTGAGGCATTGAAAACTGGAGACATTCCTATATTCAAAGCAAAGCATGTCAAAATAGGAAATACATAAGAAGCTTCAGTCCTCCCTTTCCAAAGGGTTTTAGAATAAATCTTTCTGCCCACAGGTCTAGAATCTAGTGTCAATCAGAGATTAATTCGAGGCAGCCATGGACCAAGGAGCATACAAAGGTAACAGATGGGGAGGATAAGCAATAAGGGTTGTCAGCTCCAGTAGGAGTATACCACTGATATTGCCAGTGCATGGTGATAATGAAACCAGACTGACTTTTAGTTAGTTTTGTTATTCTTTTGACAGTCCCTCTAGACAAACTTTTTTATTGTCTGTACTCAGAGAAGACATCTCCATGAACCTTCTCTTGGTAAAATACCAGAGACTCACTAAATCAAATATTTCTTATTCCTAACAATGGGACCTCCATTTGAAGGACTGAGTTTTAAATCCAGGCTCTGTATTCAGAACTGAAGCTTGCCACTAAGCTTCAAGTTCACCACTAACCCTAGCTTGCTGGGCTGGGGCTGGAGTGCCCTACGTAGAATATGCCATTTTGCTTTCTAATTCGATTTCCAGAAGGTATTTAACAAATGATTAAATACATAAATAAATAAAAATAAAAACAAAACTGAAAGCCAAAAAACCTGAAGGTTATATTGATTTTTCTGTTTCCGACTTCTGCATTTATCTACATTTATAACATTAGCCAGACTTTTACTTTGATTGACCAGATTATTTGGAACCTTGATAATGTTCCAGTTTAGATTAGAATATGCTCAATTCTGGAGCATCACATTCTACTGTGTTTTGTCTACAAAATTAGTGTTTTCTCTTCCACAACCAGTAACCTCTGCTGAACTGAACCACAACAAAATGTGGCTCACTTTTAAGCATGAGCCCTGCATACTCTCTGGTTTTCCTTTCTGAGTTTTGACTTTCTGTAGTTCAATCAGTTTCCCCAGTCCCCGCTTCTCGCAAAACTTGTCTAACTCTCCTCAGTAGTGAATGGAATATAGTTATTTCTAATTGACAGACATATGAAGATAAATATCCTCTTTTGATCAAACAAAAAGCTTTGAAGAAAAATAAACAGGTGAAACCTGTATTTGGAAAATACATCCTGTGAGTTCTCTAAAGGCAATTACCTTTAGAATTTTTATATTTTTCAAGGAACGAATTAAGATAATGAAAAATTTAAAGAATTTTAACATGATCATTTCTAATATATCATAAAAATGTATATTAATATTATGTATACTTATATTTACCTTTTGAAAAGCTTATTTTTGATATAGGAAAGAAATGATTATCTGTATTGATGAGGAACATGGCTTTGTTAGAAAACAAAATTTTTAGGTAATCCAAAGATTAGATTTTTCTCCAGTGCTCTAAATTTTAGCCCCTATCAAATGCTTCATTTAAGCTCTTGGATTTTCCTTTATCTCTTGTGGAGACATAGAAACAAAAATTTTTAAAGGCTGACAGCCACAGAAAAGCAAAAAGAGCAAGACTACTTTGAATCATCCAAAGATAAAATAAATCCCAACACAACTCTGATCATCTGTACTTTATTCAATAATAATTCAAACTTTTTAGAAGAGAGAATTGGAAAAATAGATAAATTGGTAGTGTTCAGATGATAATACAATTGCTGATCAATAAAGAAATTTAAGCAGACAGCAAATATTTATGTTTAATTCTATATTAGACAGTATAGTTAAAACAGTGAGAATTAGAAAATTTCTATACCTTTAGGTTAAACAAATGTTATTAGAGATTTTGCTTAAATTATTTAAACTATAATGTTATATTAATCTTTACTCTTCCTGTTCTCTCAATCCAAAGTGTCATCTGATTTTTTGCTATTCTAAAAAGCAAAATTTCTTTGCTTATACAATAACATTGTGATTAGTTAGTTATAAGAATGATAATTAACAATTTATACCTATAAGAAGTAATTAATTTTACCTAAACTTCTTTTGATTCTCAAAGCCTTCATTTTTATCCAAATTTATTTTTCCGTAATTTACAATAGAGAGATTTCATATACATATAAACAATGGCCAGATTATGTGTGCCCTTAGAACTCAGAATCACATAAGTAGCCAGGAACCAAACCACAATATCTATAGAATCATCAGGGCTTTATCAATGACTGTCAACTTCTCTGTTTTTATCCCCATTCCTATTTATGACCAGCCAAAGAAAGTAGAACGTGCTCTCCAATCATATATGGTGCCCCATTTATTAATGGCTCACCTTTAGCTTCCACATATCAATAATATACCTGAAGCCTCTTTCCTTTCATACGATAAAATTTCCCATTTCCCTGATAGCATTTGAATTTCTGCCAAAGAGTGAAAGAGGCTGAATCCCTTGCAAAAGCAAGCTCTGAATAATTAGCCTCTGTTTGTTCTCATTTTAGTAGGCTTTGTTTATTTCCACACACCACATACTCTGTTTTGGCTATTTTGGCCTCTTCATCACTCCACAGATTTACCATGTCTGTGTAAGCTGAGTTTTTATTTGTCCTATTGAAATTCTAGTGTCTTCCAGTCCTTTTAGCTCAGTCAAATCTTACCCATCCATCAAGTTCCAACTCTACCATGAAAACATTTTTTCTAACCTACTAACTCCAAAACCTGCTCTTCTTTTTCTTGTCTGATGTTTTCATTTTCTTCTGTGAGATTTGTATCACACAAACCAAACATTTTGTGCTTGAATTTAAAATCTAGCAGACTCACATTTGATGTGCTCCCTAATAATGTAAACCATAATTCAGAGACATGCCATATAAGACCACATTAAGAGATAAGGGGTGCAATTCAAATGCCATATAGAAAAACTGTGACGGTAGCAGTGACTTAAGGACTCATGACGGTTTTTGTCTTTCTTATACCATTTTACTGCTGTCGAGCAGAAGCTCTACCTTTCTCAACTCTCAAACAATCTGATTCTTACAAGAGTCTATAATGATGAGAGTGGAAACCTTTGAAATGGCACGTTTTACAAATACATAGAATATATATGAGAGGTGTCAGATCCACAGAGTAAATAATAAAATGAAGAAATCAGTCTTATACACACACAGTTCCTGTCATGTATTCTCAAAGTTGAAGATTTTCCATTATCAAAGAAATCTTCATTCTTTTACTCTCCTGGAGAAACACTGGTCTTTTTACAGATTCTGCAGTTTGCCATTAAGAAGTCTCCAACTCCCACTGAGTAGAGGAAATTTTACAGTGTATAAATCTTTTTTTCTTCTTTTAACCTAGAAAATGATAAATTTGATAATCCTAAGAAATATAACTTAAAGACCTTTAGACCTCATGGCATTTATCATTTTTATAATCTTAAGATCATATAGCTTTTATAAGATGATATTTGTGTATAATTATGGGTTTATGAATTTTCAGATTTCATGTATGTGAATTAAATATAGCCATTATTATGTTCATATTTAAATTATGTTAACTTTTATCAGTAGAGATTCCTTTTGTACTGTTTTTTTTCTTTTTCTTTTTTTTTTTTTTGTCTTTTTGTCATGACTAGAATAGTCTTTGAAAACTCTCTTAGTTTCTGACACAACCGGGTGTTTTCAGGCTCTCCTTGTGTCCTGCCTCAGGCAGAGAATGAAAAAAAATTTATAGAGAAATAGATATCAGAATGTGAGCACTGAGGGCATTGTGGAATAGCAGTGATTTTGATCTATTTCAGTGGCAAAAGCTAAAAACCACAATTTTTTATTTTTATTCCTGTAAAGTTATATTGATCTTTCTAATTTGTATCCACAAAATAATTTTTTCTATTTAAGTATTTGATTGTGTAATTGTACCTTTTTAAAATTTTGTAAGTAATAATTGCTAATAAAGTATATAATTATAATAGAAATATATCTTCTTCAACTAAAACATATCTTCTTTAAAATACCAGACAATATTTTTATATGCAAAAACTGCTCAAAAAACTATTGAATAATTTAACACTGTCTATATATTGTCCTACTTTTAAATTATATATGATATATTGAATGTTAATTCAAATTATTTTGTTCTAGATAAGTAATAATCTGATGGAGAGTTGAGTTCACTTGATATAGATTACTTTTATTTCCAGGGCATTGACATGCCCACTGCAGATAATTCTTTATTCTTAGAAAGTAGCGTCTCTTAATTTTTAGTCTTTTCTTAGCAGAGATAGCTCCTAAGTAAGAGAGTTGGGTTCACTCTACCTGCACACTTTGGAATTTAGGTACCTTTCATTTCTGAACCACTATTGGTCATTCTTCAATAATCTCTGTCTCTCTCTTTCTCACTGTCTGTGTATGTATGTGTGTGTTTGTGTATATGTGGTATCTGGATGAATTGACCAATTTTACTTTCTTTTATTAATTTTTAGTAATATTAAAATACAAGTATTTCATCAATTAAATTTAGCTCTAACAAATCTTATCTTAATATTAGAGCTTTATTATGTATATTGTCCTCTATTATAAGCTAAAGATTCTTCCTCATTTTATATATTCAACATCCCCTTACTAATTTAATATATTCTACTATCTATTGTTATAACAAAGGATATAATATGTGAACCCGAATAATTATTCCAATTAGCATCATCTCGACCTAGTACCAGTCAAATTTTTGCTTTTCTACAGAGAATCAAGATGCTATTTAGTATTTTTAAATCCCATATGAATAATATTAATGCAAGCATATTAATAGAGCATTTTCAATTTTGCCAGAACTTTTATTTTTCCTCAGTGGTCAAAATTCAGTCTTTCCATCCATATTAACAGTATCCCCATATAAATTATTAGCAAGCATGCTGTAAAAATTGAGTTTCCCTGAGGCCATTGACTGAATATAAACATTTATTACCTTATAATCCATGAATTTAAAAACCATTCAAGTCAATTAAGAATGTTATAAAATGCAACCAGAATAGTTCAATTAACTTTGAAATACAATAACTGAGAAATGTTAAACCAAACAGAAAAGGTACAAGTTGAAACTCTTTAGTAGATTCACCTGATTTCTGGATTATCTTGGTCCTATATAACCATTTCCTAGATGAAGCCAGTTTTTACAGTTATAACACACTGCTATCACAATTACTATTCTGTTTCCATCACATTTACACATAGCTTTAGCAATTTACTATTAATTGAGAAAAATTTGTATATGGAATCTAATATTAATTTTACATTTTATAATAAAGAAACATTGATACATGCAGATCAAACATGTAAGCACATAGAATTATCATAAAGTAAATTAAAAATTTCTTTTTTTAAATTAATTAGTTAATTAACTAATTTAATTAATTAGTTAAAACACTATTTAAATCTAGAAGATTTAAGATATTTCCATATTAGAATTAAGATTTTAAAAGAAAATGGTTAAAAATATGGCTTTACCCATGGGGACAGAGAGTCTTAATTCACTTCCTCATCATTTTAGAACCAGAGCATAATTTCATACTGCCACACTGTTTTTCTAAGACCTTAGACTCAGGGCTAAACCCTCTTAATTCTTTGGCTTTTCTCTATCAAATTCAATTAATGTCATTTTTTTAATTGAGCTTAAAACTGTTAGAAAAATATTTTTGAAAATAATTTAGTTCACATATATTTTGATTTCACATGCAAAAATTCAGTGTCATTATTACTTTCTGAATAAAATCAACAAATCACATTTAATAAAAATCTTCAAATTCCAATTCATTATATTTTAAACTTTTGATTATGTATCTATTAATTATTTGTTGGGAATTCACTTTTCCGAACAGACAATTCTGAAGAAATTGAAATTTACAAAATTGTTTTCAATTCAATAAGCTTTAACAAGCTTGTAACATTTGTAATGATTTTAGCTTTGTATGTAGGTGATGACAATCTTTATTTGCAAAAGTCACATGTTTATAATTGCACAAATTTAAATTTGATATTCTACTCCATACCTCCCGCTCAATTAACATTCCTGACTAATATAAAAACTAATATACAAATAATGTATCCAGCCTTGGTTATTTGTAACCTAGTCTTATCTTAGATGGTAATTTTTTCTATATTTCTAATTATTCAAAAGTGAAAAACTAGATGATCACTGCAATACTTATAATAAGTAAAATGTACTTCTAGGAGAGGTTTTTTGCTTCTCTGATGTTAGTGGAGCAGTTTCCACTAGAAAGTAGAACTTCTTGTGGTAAATACTCTGGATTAAGGTATAATCCATTATTTCTAGGCTATGCCTTCTCAAGACCTCAGAAACCTTACTGATACTCTTGAAGGTTTAACATTATATTATGGCAATTTGATATAAGATTTTCAGAAATCTCCTAGATTAAGAGTTTTCATCTGTAATAAAAACAATGGATGCCTGGTTATATTGAAATTTCAGATAAACATTTTTGTATAAATATGTTCCAAATGTTGCACTCCATATTAAAATAAATAAATA
>NW_011888901.1:1467481-1469197 GCF_000151845.1 Pteropus vampyrus
CCCATCTGACACCATACATAGTTATTACAATATTATTGACTATATTCCTTATGTCATGGTTTACATTCCCATACCCTTTGTAACTACCAATTTATACTTAATTCCTTCCCCTTTTTCACCCATCTCCCCAAACCCCTCCCTTTTGGCAACCATCAAAATGTTCTCTGTATCTATGAGTTTGTTTTCTTTGTTCTGTTTGTTCATGTATTTTGTTTCTTATATTCTACATGTAAGTGAAATCATATGGCATTTGTCTTTCTCTGTCTGACTTACCCGACTCAGCACAATATCCTCTAGGTCTATCCATGTTGCAGATGATATTCTTTTTATAATAAACAATATTACATTGTATGTAAATACCACTTCTTTATCCATTCATCCATTGATGGACAACCAGAAAGCCTCCATATCTTGACTATTGTAAATAATGCTGCAATAAAAATACAGACTCACATACCCTTTTGAAAGAGTGTTTTGGGTTTCATTGGATAAATACCCAGAAATGAGATAACTGGATCCTTCTTTGTCTATTGTTACAGCCTTTATTTTAAAGTTTCTTTTGACTCGTATAAGTATTGCTACTCCATCTTTTTTGTTTGTTTGTCTCCATTTTCATGAAAAATATTTTTTCATCTCTTTCAGTCTGTGTGTGTCTTTTGTAGGCACTATATGTAAAGATCTTGTTTTTTTATCTATTCAGCCATACTATCTTTTTTATTGGAGCACCTAATCTATTTCATTCAAAGTAATTGTTAATAGATATGTAGTTATTTCCATTTTATTATTTATAATTTTGATTTTTTTTTCTTTTTTTTCCCCTTCTTTTTAAAGAAGTCCCTCTAATATTTCCTGTAATACTGGCTTGGTAGCAATTAATTCTTTTAGTTTTTCTTGTCTGGGAAGCTCTTTACCTGTTCTTTGATTCTAAATGATAGCTTTCCTGGGTAGACTAATCTTGGTTGTAGGTCCTTGCTTTTTATCACTTTGAATATTTCCTGTCAATTTCTTCTGGCTTGGAAAGTTTCTGTTGATAAATCAGCTGACAGTCTTATGGGACCTCCCTTGTAGGTAACTGATTGCTTTTCTCTTGATGCATTTAAGATTCTCTGTCTTTAATCTTTGGCATTTTAATTATGATGTGTCTTGATGTGGCCTCTTTGGGTTCATCTTGTTTGGGACCTTCTACACTTCCTGGTCTTGTATGTTCATTTCTTTCACCAGGTTAGGAACCACCAGGGCAAGGCTAATGGTGTTACCAGGTTGATGGAGACTCAGATATGGTGCCCTCCTGTATCTGCATGCTGGGAGGAGGGAACAATGGATTCTGCCAGTACTTCTCTCTGGGAGAAAGCTGCCCCTCCAGCCCTTTGCCTAAAGCCAGACAACTCAGTTTCTCCTTGTATGTCCCTGGCACCTTTTGACTTGCTGCACCATTGCTAGAGCTCAGAGAAAGTTTGTCAGGGGGTAAGTCCATGCATGGGCCCTTTAAGAGGAACTGCTGGAATTCCTGAAGCCATCTATCTAACTCAGCCTCTGATGATTCTCACATTTAAATTTTGTGAAGACTTCTCACTTCTAGGCACTGGAACTCTGGGCTGGAGAGTCTGATATGTGTCTGGGACCCCTTGCTCTTCTAGGGGGACCTCTGCAGCTGGATATCCCTTCTGATTTTTAACCACCACACATGGTGTGGGACCAACTTGTTTCATGTCTCCA
>NW_011888901.1:1470347-1478432 GCF_000151845.1 Pteropus vampyrus
AAAGTCCTGAGAAAATCTTCCTTTGGATACAAAAATGAAGGAGAGAAAGCACAAATTTTGCAGAAAGGGCATAAAGCTCCAGTGGGGCTCTTCCTTCATCTTTCTTACAGAAAAAAAACAATGTCAGTAGAAAGGAAGTCACATACATTGTTGTCTTTGGACACTGGAGAAAATCCACTGCAGCTGGAGAAAGCAGGAAAATCCCCTTCATCATGAAGAAGAGTAGGAAAACATGCTGGCTGAAGAACTATAGTTAAAGGAGAAACAGGATTACTGCAAAAACCACACGTCAAGACCCTGAGATATAGATTCTTCCTAAATTTGAAGCTTAATTAGAATATCACATACATGCCTTTTCTTCTTCCCTACCCATGTCCAGGCTAACAAGCATCAAATAACAAGTAACTTCCAAAAACCAGACCCTCTATGAGTTACAGTGAAAAGACCTAAAGCTGAGATGGGATAGATATGGAATAATAATCTGGCAAAGAAATTCCTACTCTAAATACAAGATATTGGTAAAAGAATTAAAATCAATTTATACATTAATTTTTGTGCATATCAACAAGAAAAACCTCAAACCCAGACCAGATCTTATTTAAATTATATTGAATTTCATTCTAAAGGCCTAACAGAAGAAAAGGCATACCTGTTTCCAGGCATAAATTCTTATTTAGCTCCTTTTTAATATTAATATGTTATATGTCAGGCTTTCAATAATAATAATAAAAATGTAGGAAACATATAACAAGATAAGAATAAAACAAAAGACAAAACAATAATCAAAAACAAAATCAGATATAACATAAATGTTAGAACTATATAAAATGGAATTAAAATAATCATGATTACTATGTTAAATGCTCTAATAAAAAGTTGGACAATATTCATGATCAGATGGAATTTCAGATAGGTCTATAAAAATTGAAACTAAAAGAGTACAAAATACAAAGAGAAAATGTCATTAAAATATTGTAGAGTAATGACAGTCATACATGAATATGATTGGAATCCCTGAAGAAGTAGATGGGAAGAATAGGAAAGAAGAAATATTTGAAAAAATAATGGCCAAGAATTTTTCAGAATGAAGGACAGAAACCAAACTACAATTCCAAGAATCTTAGAGAATGGCAACCAGGATAAAACAAAAATAACCAATCAAAAGGGTATTTTTGAAAATAGCAAGAGGAAAAAGAAAACAGAAGAAGATATGGTAGAGAGCAATTTAGGAAAATATTATTTATTAAACTTATCATAATAATGTTTTTCTTCATAAATCATAACAGTTATAAAAAATAAAAATGAAACATCAATATTTGTAAATGCAATGCAAGAAATGCTTAGAGGGAAATTTATAGCATTGCATGCTTAATAGCAAAAAAAAAATAAAAGTGCTCAAAAGAGTATGCTAAGCATCCACCCTTAAGAAACTAGTAAAAGAAGAAGAAATAGAACCCAAAGCAAGCAAGAGAAGGGAAATAATAAAAATAAGAGCTGAAATAAATGAAATTAAAAATGGAAATATAATAATAAAGACAATTAAGCCAAAAGCTTAATTGTCTGTTTCAACATAGTCAGAGGGAGAGATTTGGTCAATTTATGAGTTAAATGGTCTTCTCTTCTGTTGGAATGCAGCATCTTTAATTTTTTGGTGCCTTATTGGTAGAGATGGTTGGTTTTGTGATTTTTTTGTTTGTTTGTTCACTTATTTATATAGGAAACTTAATTTTAACTGCTTACGTCCTTCTTTCCATTCAACACCAGGACTCAAAGGGAAGACTTTTCCTTCCAAATCACTTCATTCTTCCCAGAATTTATGCCACTTATTTTCAATACTCCTGTAGCCAATGATCAGATCAACCTGACCTTCACTTGCAGTTATTTCCCCTTTTAGAGTAGAATTTTGGTCTTTCAGAGAAATCTCCATCAAATTTCGTTTCTGCACTGTCGATGAAGCTAGCTGTGACATGAAATGAGATGCTCATATCTTTATTTACACATAATTTAGAGCTGTAATATATTTTTTTTCTCTTACTCATTCTGGACAAAGGCTATAGATGTTTTTTCTTTGTTTTCTTTCTTGATCTGGGTGATTGATGATATGTTTAGATTTTCATATTTAGGCAGCTGCCATTTTTTCAGGAAATGACATATCATAAGAGGTGAAAATTTATACTAAAAAAAATAAAATTGTTTCTAAAGTTTGTAGTTAATATGATACTTTTTATATTATTCATAAAAAAGATAAATGGTATAGGAAAACCTCATTTTTATAGTTTTAAGTATAAAGCTCCTAAAGTTAACTGTACACATGTAATTGTATATAATATGTTTTGACATATATTTTAAGGCAGCTTCTCTTTGAAAGAAATGATGTTAATGGAAGTAGTGCATATTAGAACATTTCTTAGCACTGTTCTCTGACATAAGTTACCATGAAACCATGGAGTGCAAGGATTCAGTTCTGATAATGCATATCAGAAGCTTCTGTTAACTTCTTACCATGGAAAGTGAGGATAGCCTGTACTCATGAGAATATCTCTACAATCAAGAAAAAAGACATCTCAACCATCCCTCAAAGTGTGTTCGTGCCTCTTTGTAATCAGACTCTCCCTCTCTTTTACTCTTCCATAGGCAGCCCTTGATTTCTTTCATTTTATATAGATTAGTTTGCATTTTCTAGATTATATAACTGGTTTTAAAGAAGAAACAGTATTTTTATTATTTGTATTATTTTCTCTTTTTTGCTTCAAGTATGCACATGTTGGGGTCTGGTATCTTTCACATAGCTCAGTTAATTTGACATTCATCCAACTTGTTGCATGTATGAATAATTCAATTAGATAAATTAATCATACATTCTCTAAATTTGTTCTTTTCTAAAGTAGGTTTTCATGGTCTTTTAAAGTCTCATATAAATTTGAGATTCAGCTTGATAATTTCTATACAAAAGCCTGTTGGAATTTTAATCACAATTGCATTGAATCTACAGACATAGTTGAGGACATTGGCATCTTAATAATTATGATTATTAAATGTATGTGTCAACCTTATTATGCTAAAGAATGCTCAGATGGCTGGTAGAACATTATTTGGAGCTTTATTTCTGGAAAAAATTAGCTTTTAAATTGATAGACTGATTAAAGAAGATTGCCCTCACCAATGTAGGTGTTTACCATCCAATCTTTCAAGGGGCTGAACAGAACAAAAAGGTGGAGGAAGGGTGAATTTGCCCTTTTTGCTTAAGTTGGGACATTTACATTCTTTTGCCCTTGGACATTACCTCTCCTGAATCTTGGGCATTTGGATTTGGACTGGGACACCATCAGCTCCTCTGGTTCTCAGGCCTTAAGATCCGACTAAATTATACAGTCAGCATTCCTGTCAGTCCAGTTTGCAGATGACAGATTGTGGGACTTCACTCCCATGATTGTGTGAGCCAATTCCTAAAATATATCATATATATGTGGCTGATTCTTTTTCTATAGATAACCCTAGTACAAAAATTTTGCATCTATTGATGCATCAGCTTGATCTATGTCTGCATTCATTTAAATATGAATTCATTTTGTCTTAGTTACTTTAGAGGCCATTGTGCATCTTTTGTTCAATTTATTACCAAATGTTGAATATTTTTGATGTTACTTGAATTTCCAATTATTTGTTTCTAGTATATATAAATGCGATTTATATTTGTATTTTGACTTCAGATCTTCCAACTTTCCTAGACATACTTACTAGTTATAATAGATTTTTATTGTAGGTTCTTAGAATTTTCTTCATACATAAGCATGTCATCTGTGAATAAAGAAATTTAATTCTTACTTTCCAATCTGATTTATTTATTTTTCCTAGCTTATTGCATCAGTAAACTTCCAACACAATGTTTAATAGAAGTAAGGACATATATATTTCCTTGTTTCTGATCTTAGAGGAAAATCATTTCATGTTTTACTAATACTTATTAAATGTGTTATTATCTGTAGTTTTCTCAAAAATGCCCTTTACAAGGTTGATAAAATTTGCTTATATCACTAATTTGCTCAGAGTTTTCACCATAAATGGAGATTAAATTTTGTCAAATGCTTGAGATGATCATTTGTATTTTCTTTGTTAATCCTGCAATAGGATGATTTATTTATTTTTTTTAATACTAAACACCTTTGTATCTATGGGATAAACCCCGTTCAGTCATGATACGCTATCATTTTACAGATCATTGAACTGGATTTGCCAAAAATTTTGTTACAAACTTTTGTATTTATGTTCATGAAAGATATTGCTCTGTAGTTCTCTTCTTGTTTTATCTATGTCTGGTTTGTCTATCAAGGTAATGCTGGTTTCATACAATGAAGTGTTTCATGCCACTATATTACAGAATTACAATAGTTTCTTCCTTAAATGTTAGGCTGAATTCTCTAATAAAGTTATATTGAACTGGAGTTTTGTGTAAAAAACGTATTATCTACAATACTGATTTGTTTCATAGACAAAAATCTATTTAGGCTATATATTACTTCTTGAATGTGCTCGGTTGTTTGTGTCATTCAAGGTAATTATCCATGTCTTCTAAGATTTTGAATATATTGACATATAGATCTTCACACCATTCCCTTATTAACTTGTTAAGACTTATAAGATCTTCAGTTATGTTACCTTGCTTTTCCTGATTATTTTTTCTTGTATTTTATGATCAGCCTGACTGAAGATCTATCAGCATTTTTTATCTTTTCAAAGAAAAATCTTTTTGTTGTATTGATATTCTCTAATATTTTTCTGCTTTCTATTTGATTGTTTTCTGCCTTCATCTTTATTTTCTTCTGCTTAATTTTAGTTTAATCTTTTTTGTTTTTCTAATTTCTTAAGGTAGATACTTCAGTCATAAATATGAGTTCTCTGTATTTTTTAAAATATTCAATTCTACACTTTTTCCCCTAAGCACTGCTTAAGCTGAGATTTAGAAATTATCATGTTGATTTTTTTCACTGATGTATAGGTTATTTAGAGTTATATTGTTTCTTTTGACTCTACTAAAAAATTTTTAGATGGTATCTTAATTTAATTCCAATGCAGAGAGATAAGATACGTTGCATGATTTAAATCCATAAAAATATTGAGACTTGTTTTATGACCTAGAATATGGTTTAGTTTATTACGTGTTCAGTGTGTATTTAGAATGTTTCTGCTGTTGTTTGGGGAGCATGTATCTTATAAATATCGATAAGCTATTTTAATTTATTATTAGTTTTTAAATTATTTTTATTCTAAATGTTCATAGTTGCAGCCTCTCAAGTAGTGAGATTTGACTGTACTCTATATTCAAGGCTTAGATTTACATGTAAATTGAAATTCACAGAAAATCAAATGTCATAATTCTGCCTTTTTGTTTCGTGTTTTGTAAAAAAATGTTAAAAGACCAACATCATAACTTTTTCTGAAATTGAGTTTCCTTTTAATACAACTATGTATGAGGGAAAAAAGTGGAACAAGGTGAAATACTTATCAAATTTTAGCCACTTATTTTTGTTGTAAATCAACTATAAAGATCAATCAAAAGTCTAAGCCCAAGGTGATAGATGAATAAGAATTGAGATTATAAGAAAAATGTTTTTTAATTGTTATAATGAACAATTAAGACAGATAAATGTTGGTAAAATTTGGCAGATTTAGGTCATATCTAAATTTTATTTAATTCAAATTCTAATTTTATTGTATATTTTCTTAAAACACTTGTAAATGATTGTTTAAAAATTAATATGGAGAAATATGACAAAATAGTTAATAAATTCATTCCAAATTTCTCATTTATCATTACCTAAAGTAGTTTTAAAAAAGAATGATTTGTTATATATCAGTCTACTCTGATTTGGTTTGTATGTCTTCTGAATTTCTCAAATTAGTATTCAAAATTTTGATGCTGCCCTCACTAAATACTAAATTGCTAAACTCATTCATACTATATTAGTATTACTCTGTGTTCTCCTGAGAAACAGAACCAAATGGATACATGTAGATAGATAGATGATAGATAGATAGATAGATAGATAGATAGATAGATAGATAGATAGATAGACAGAGAAAGAGATTTATTACATAGAATTAGCTCACATGATTATGGAGCTTGGCAAGTCGCAAGATCTGTAGGGTGAGTCAATAAGCTGGAGAACCAATACAGAACTGATGGCATAGTCCAAGTGTGAAAATTAGCAGTCTTGAGACTCAGGAATAGCTGAGTTGATGTTTCAGTCTTAGTTAGAAGTCAGGGAAAGTCCATGTTCCAGATCAAAGACCATCAGTCAGAAAGAAATCTCTCTTTTTTTGTGAAAGCGTCTGCCTTTTTGTTCTATTTATGCCTGCAACTCATTGGGTGGGGGGCTCACTCACATTATGGAGATCAATCTGCTTTGCTCAGTCTACTGATATAAATGTTAATCTCATCTAAAAACACCTTTACAGAAATACCCAGAATAATGTTTGATCAAGTAACTGAGAACCCCATGGCCAGTCAAGTTGACACATAGAATTAACCATTATACACACCAAGGGGAAGCGACTGATCAAAGAATTATGTTATTCTCCTAAGATATATTTTGAATTTAAAAGACACTATTATAATGCTCTATTATAAATTAAAACATCTCTAACTGAGAAAGTATATATACAAAATTAAGTTGTATATATACAAAATTATACAAAAGCATATATACAAAATTAAGCATATAGTTCTAGTTGGACCCCCTTCAAGACTCTACACAATTATATGAAGTAGTCTTGACGGTAAGTATAGTGCCCTGATATTTAGAGTTGCAAGACAATATACATGGTAGCATTATAATACATAGAAGTAGGAGACAGTTATAAAAACTGGTATTTAGATATGTTATGTATGTATTTATATAAAATTACATCCTGGAATCACCATATAATGAAGTACAGGCCAACAGGGAAATATGAGTTTTATTAAAGATGTTTATCTGAGATCCTTTTGCAGAAAAAAATGCCTCAAATACTGATCACAGACAAGACAGCCATAATTTTATACATCTGATTCACAATGGGAGTAGTAAATATCATTCTTGGTGTAAAAATGCCTGCCTCTTGCCAGGTAGTTTCTTCATATTTCATTTGTTCATTCTTGATAAGTTAGGACTAGAGTCCTTAGTTCCAAAGTTATTCGTGTGAAATGTTATGATAAAAGATCTGCTGTAATACCAAGAAAACCAAAACCAGAAACAAAACAGGAAATAAATAATCCATAACAACACATACATAAATGTTTTAAAACACACACACACACACACACACACATTCACACTCAGAAAATTATTTCTTATCATTCATACTGCACAATAATAATAATAATTTCTATTTCAATAACTTCTGGATATTCTCACAAACATGTTTTCTTTAATTACCAAGTTAAAATTTTCATCCTCAATATGTAGAAACTTGTGAAATATATTGGGGACCTCAATCTTCTTTCCACAAAATAGCCTATCCATGACAGGAACCCCACAATTGAAGCCAATGCTCCACTATATATGAGTCAGGCTTACCTTGTACTTTGTTGTTGCCGCTGGATTGATGACTTCATTTTCTAACCTTTCACCAGAATACCATCTATATGTGGTTCCATCTCATTCCAGGACAAATAAAACCCATAGATATATGAGTTTGGAGAATTTGCAGATTGGGAAGGGAACTTACTAGAATCAATCAATATTGCTTAAGAGAAGGTGATGAGAAGGACGTAGTTTTGAAAATCAAGTCAAGTGAATGGCTGGCTTCTTGACAAAAATGGAAATCCAGATTTCATATTCAACATCTAATTAGGTCAAATGTACTGTTCTGTAAGATTTTCTACTGTTAAATGAATGTAAATGAGTAGTTTCTGAAAGTCATTGGAAGATTCTGATAGGTAACTTTTCTTTAAGAGTTAAGACAGGTACTTTTTTTACTCTATAATTTTTGGTGTAAGAAATTTTGTTAGGACATAGCTCTATGAGAAATTAAAAGTAATAATATAAGAACTTATATATATACACATTTATAATGAAAATTTATTATATACATAATCTATATATA
>NW_011888901.1:1479582-1491464 GCF_000151845.1 Pteropus vampyrus
GTCATTAATTTGAAATTGATTTACATATGTGTTTTGTGGAGCATCTAGCTCTCTACCTTTTTTTACATGCTTATGAGTTACCCTAACATCATTTATTTATAGTTTTAATATAGCTTTTTAAGAAGCCATGGTGTTAGAGTCTCCCACCTTGCTCTTGCTTAGTCCACTAAGGCTGCCATAACAAAATACCATAGATTAAATGTCTTAAATATTTACAGGTTTTTTTTCCTCACAATTCTGGAGGCTTCAAGTCCAAGGTGAAGGTGCTGTGTGGATTGCTTTCTGGTGAGGCCTCTCAGCTTGTAGATGCCCACTTTTTTGCTATGTCCTCCCATGGCATTTATTCTATGCACTTGAAGAAAGGGAGGGAGAAAGATCTGATGTCTCCGTCTCTTTTTATACATTCGTTATATTGGAGTAGGGCCTCAACTTTATACTCTATTTAATGTTAACTACCTCCTTAAAAACTTCATCTTCAAACAGTCATATTCTCAAACAGTCATGTTACGGCTTCAACATATGAATGAGGGGGATACAATTCAACCCATAACATTCCATTCTTTATTCTCCCAAAGTTCATCTCCTTCTCACATGAAAAATACATTCATTACATCCTAACAACCTCAAAGTCAACCCATTCCACCATCTGTTCCAAACCCAACATCTCTTTTAAAAAATAGTATGTGAAACTCTAGTGTGGCTCATCTCGAGGCAAGATTCCTCTTCAGCTGTAAACCTGTAAAACCAGGTTATAGATTTCAAATATGCAATGGTGGGACAGGCAGGCATAGGATTGATACCCTCACTGAGAAGAGGAGATATAGGAAAGAAGAAAAAGGTAACAGGCCATAAGCTAGTCTAAAACCTAGCAAAGAGAATTCCATTAGATCTTAAAGCTCAAAAACAGCTCTCTTTAGCAAAGAGAATTCCATTAGATCTTAAAGCTCAAAAACAGCATTTACTGTGTAGAGTGCCTGCCCCAGTACTCCAAGCTTGGTAGGTAGGGTGATTTAAGCCCACGAGGTGATAGCACTGGGAGCAGACGGTGATTTCCCGTGGAAGAGAGGTGGGATGCGGAGCGAGGTAGTCCTCCTTCAGCTCCACCCCACCACAGAGACATGGGCCTCCAACGTTCTAGCCATGCCGCCCTGTTTCTGAGTGGCTGCTAGAGCGTCTCCTCACTGTTTCCTGTTGTCCAAGGGCCCGGGAAAGGAAGAAGGGGACGTAGCGCAACCGCAGAGGGAACTCTCGCGATACAGTGGCTCGTGGCCACAGGAAATGTTAGGAAGGAGACCGGAAGTGAGGGGGCAGAGACAAATAGTGAGGAGGGGCGGGGTTTATGACGAGGCCAAGAAACCGTTGGGAGCCATTTGCGCTCAGGACCTGTAGGTAGCGCAGAGCTCTGTTTCCTCCCCTCACAGAGACTTGATTGTCGTCTGAGAATAGGAAACTGGAGGACTAGGTTGTAACAAGGACATTTTTTTGGCTGTGCTTAAGGCAAGGTGTGGAAAGGCGGTGGTGGAGCCAGATCGTCAGCAAGTCGGAGGGGAAAGGCCCCCACCCTCCAAACTCCCAGCAACCATCTACGCAGGCCGACTGGGCACTAAGATGGCTGCCGTTGCCATGACAACCAACCCTGTGCAGACCCTTCGGGAGGAGGCCGTGTGTGCCATTTGCCTCGATTACTTCACAGACCCCGTGTCCATCGGCTGTGGGCACAACTTCTGCCGAGCGTGTATAACCCAGTTGTGGGGAGGGGAAGATGAAGAGGACTGGGGCGATTTAGACCTGGAAGAGGAGGAGGAGGACGGAGAAGAGGAGGAAGTAGAAGCTGTGAGGGCCGGTTGGGGATGGGACACACCCATGGGCGATGAAGACTTTGAAGACGACTTGGAGGAAGAAGAGGGTGTGTTCTGGACAGGTGGATTGGGCAGGTCGAACTGGGACAACGTGGACTACGAGTGGGAGGAGGAAGACGAGGAGGAAGACCTGGACTACTATTTGGGGGACATGGAGGAGGACGAGGATGAGGAGCTAGACCCCGCCTTGCCACTGCCCCCAGCCCTTCGGAGGCGCTTCACCTGCCCCCAATGCCGGAAGAGCTATACTAGGAGGAACTTCCGCCCCAACTTGCAACTGGCCAACATGGTCCAGGTGATTAGGCAGATGCACCCAGCCCCTGGTCAGGGGAGTTGTGGGAATGAGCAGGGCATTTGTCCCAAACACCAAGAAGCCCTGAAGCTCTTCTGCGAGGTCGATGAAGAGGCCATCTGTGTGGGGTGCCGAGAATCCAAGAGCCACAAACAGCACAGCGTGGTGCCATTGGAGGAGGTGGTACAGGAGTACAAGGCCAAATTGCAGGGGTATGTGGAACCTCTGAGGAAGCGCCTGGAAGCCGTGCAGAAAATGAAAGCCAAAGAGGAGAGGCGGGTGACAGAGCTGAAGGTATTATCCACCATGCCTTTTGCATCATCCCAGAGCCAGGTAAAGTCAGAGCTGGCAGCTGTGGCCTCAGAATTTAGGCGGCTGACACGGTTTCTTACTGAAGAGCAGGCAGAGCTGGAGCGGCGCCTCCGAGAGAAGCACGAAGCCCAACTGAGGCATGCAGGAACAGCAGTTAGCCATCTTACTGAGCAGGCTGCCCAGCTGAGCCGCCTGCTGGCTGAGGCCCAGGAGCGGAGCCAGCAGCGGGGCCTGCAGCTGTTCCAGGACATCAAGGAGACTTTCAATAGGTGTGAAAAGATCCAGCTGCAGCCCCCAGAGGTCTGGTCCCCTGACCCGTGTCAACCCCATAGCCATGACTTCCTAGCAGATGCCATTGTGAGGAAAATGAGCCGGATGTTTTGTCAGGCTGCCCAAGTGGACTTGACACTGGACCCCTACTCGGCTCACCCGGCCCTGATGCTGTCCCCTGACTGCAGGGAGGTCTGCCTGGCAGAGTGGCAGCAGGAAGGTGCTGACCATTCCAAGCACTTCTCGGCTGACTGCTGCGTACTCGCGGTCCAGAGCTTCAGCTCTGGCCGGCACTACTGGGAAGTAGAGGTTGGAGGGCGACAGGGCTGGGCTGTGGGCGCTGCCCGCAAATCAACCCATCATAAGGAGAAGGTGGGCTCTGGGGGTTCCTCTGTGGGCATTGGGGATGCCAGCTCTTCCTCACGTCATCACCACTGTCGCCGTCGGCTTCACGTGACCCAGCCGCCTCTGGTCCAGCGGGAAGTGTGGTGTGTGGGCACCAATGGCAAACGTTACCAGGCACAGAGCTCAACTGAACAGACACTGCTGAGCCCGAGTGACAAACCGCAGCGCTTTGGCATTTACCTGGACTACGACTCAGGGCGGCTAGGCTTCTACAACGCAGAGACTCTGGCCCACGTGCACACCTTCTCAGCTGCCTTCCTGGGTGAGCCTGTCTTCCCTTTCTTCCGGGTGCTCTCTAAGGGCACCTGCATCAAGCTGTGCCCTTGATCTTCCTGCCACCCACAGGGGTCCCTCTGGTCAATAGTGGCAGGGCAGTTGGTGGTGGAATGTGGCCCATAAGTTTGGGGGCTCAAAAACTCCCACTTTTTGTTACTGCATTGCTTTTTGCTTCCCCTTGATCCCAGGGCCCTGATTTATCATCTAGTAGCCTAAGGGACCCTCCTGGTCTCCTCTCCCATACTATATGTCCAACAGATCTGCATGGGTCCCTGATAACAGCTGCCTGGTCTTCCTTCCATCTGCCCAGGGCCTGAGTTTAAGTAAGGGAGAAAATATGTAATTTTATTAACTTCCTTTTCCCCACCCTTGCTCCTCAACATTCATGTCAGTTCCCTGGCTGAAGGATTTGAGCAAAATTCATAAGTATCCCCATTCCGATTCCATTTTCTGATGCAAGTTTTAGCTAAGGGATTTGGAAGCTTTTGGTGGGGAGACAGACTGGGCAAAGAGTAGAGCTGAATAATCATCTACTCTGGTGAAAGAGGAGGGAATTTAAACTTTCCTTCCATCTCCAATTTCTATATCCATAAATTGACTACAATTTAGTTCCAGTGAGAGATCTATAATGGTCGACAAAATTGAAACTACATACCATTACATCCCCCAATAAATAATTTTCTTCCTCTTTTGTCCAGTACTCAAAGCTCACCCCACTCTTCACTGCCAGGCTCTTATCCCCTTTGTTCAGTGGAGTTCCTTTTATTAGTTTCCACTCTCTCTTCACATCTTTAGTTCCCTCCATTTGGTGAGCCCTGAATGGGGCCTAGGGCACAGGGGTTGGGTCTCCAGGAGGAGAGCTTTGAGTATAATCTATTTTTATGGTAACCCCTTACCTTCTGTCACTTACCAGCTTTGGTGGCCCAGGTTAATTTATGTTCTGATGAAAAGAGAAGTTGGGTTGTGTTGTGGAAATATGAAGTTTGTTTGCAAAGTAATAATAATAATCCCTTTTGGCTGGATGCTTTGCTGTCAGGACCTACTGAGGTGTAGCATCATTGCTTTACAGATCTAGGTGGCATCCATACTCCTTTGACTCTGGATAGAGTCCCGTCCCCTTAGCTATGAGTGGAGGCTGCTCCCCCTGTGACTCAGAAACAGTTCTGCCCCTGCAGCACTGGACAGGAGCAGCCAAGCTCATAGAAACTGAGGAGGTGACTCTATCCTCTGAAATAGAGGAGAGCGCAGCTTTGTCTCCAGGGCCTGTGATGAAGGTGGCAGCCTTGATAATCTCTGAATCACCTTGGTGGTTAATTTCCCTTTTTTGAAGAATAAAGCATGTTTGAAGAAAATAGATCTAATGTCTAGTCCTGTAGAATGCCAGAAGTTAGAAAGCCTTTCTTTTGGTCCCAAATCTCAGTGTCCCAGCTGATTTAATCCCATCTCTATTACTGGCTTCAGTTAGCTGAATAATCACACCCATGGGTGTTCTCTTTATGGAGTGATTGTCTAGTTCTTGGTGTTCTTGGTGTTCTTTCCAGAACATGCTTTCTCATTTTTTGCAACATGAACAGATTGAGAATTTTGCAAATCTTTTAAGTTCTGGCTCTTGTTTGCTTAAGAGCTCCCTCTATTTATCTCTTTCCTCTCACAAATAGTAAAAAGAAACAGCATACAGCCTTCAACACTTTGCTTAGAAATCTCTTTTGCTAAAGATTAAAGGTCGACAAGTTTTACTTTCTTCAAAATGCTAAGATATAGTTCAATTAAGTTCTTTGCCAATTTATCACAAGCATTGCCTTTTTTCTAGTTTCTAATAAAGTGTTCCTTGTTTGCATCTGAGACCTCACCAGAAGTACCTTTAGCGTTCCTGTCGCTACCAGCATTCTGTTCATGATAAATATATTATCTTACATGACAGAAGATTTCTCTTCAGTGTTCTTCTTTTCTTTCTGAGTCAAAATTACCTATAACATCTATATTTCTACCAATAGTCCCTTTAAAGCAATCTAGGGTTTTTATAGCATGTACATCAAAACTTTTCCAACTTCTACCTATTACCCAGTTCTAAAGCCATTTCCACATTTTAGGTGTTTGTTATAGTAGCACCCCCCTTCTCGGTAACACGACTTGTATTACTCTGTTAATGTTGCCATAAAAAACAAAAAAAAGGACTGGCATGAGTGACCTAACAGAAATTTATTTTATCACAATGCAGGAGGCTAAAAGTCCAAGATCAAGATACAATTAGAGTTGGTTTCTGGTGAGACTCTCTCATTTTGGCTTGAAAATGGCAGTTGTGTTACTGTGTCCTCACATGGCCTTTCTTCTCTGTGCATGCAGAAAAAGAGAAAGAGAGACCTCTAATGTCTCCTTATCTTTTTATAAAAACATTAGTTCTGTTGGATTAGGATTCCACCCCTATGACCTCATTTAACTTTTATTACCTTTTTAAAGTCCCAATTTTTTTATATAGTAACATTGAGGGTTAGGGCTTCAATATATAAATTTGGGGGGAGGCACAATTAAGTCTATAACAGAAGTTATTACTTATAAACTTTAGAATCAACTAACCAAGGATCTCAAATAGCTTTATTGGGATATTTATTAGAAGTGTAATTAATTTATAAGTTAAATTTGGAAAAATTAGGTGTTTTATAATATTGGGTTTTCAAAATAAAAATGGTATATATATATATATATATTTTTTTCCAGTAGTATTTTGTAATTTTAAATGATCTGTCTGTATTTATCTAGTTTCTTTCTGGGTAACTTAAATGTTTTGTTGCTACTGTAAATGGAATAATTTTTCTGCTTTCTTTTTAATAGATTCTGTTGTAAAAAATATTGTTTTTTATGTTCATTTTTATTTCAGCAACTATACGTTATATCTTACTGGTTCTAATTATTTGTTTGCATATATTCTGTACCATCATATCAGTGTAAAAGTTAAAAAAATAAAATTAGACAAATATATAAATAGCAAACAAACAATAACATTATTTTATTCTAATATCCTAAAATAGTTGAAAATAAAAAAAACGTGAATGAAACTCTTGTCTAGTTGTACTTTGACCTATTGAACATCAGTGTTCAGTGAATTGTCCAATTCAAGAAAATGAATTCAATCAGAATGGGTAAAGAGTTTAACACAAAGACACCCAGTAACGTTTTATAAAAGTAATCTTTTGAGCTGTGATTAAAGAAGTTGCAACATTTTCTTAAAATTTACATTTTAAGAAAATGAGGGGAAATTTTATATGCCAAAGTAAAAAATGATAGCAATTAAGAGGTAAAATATTGACTCTATGAATAAAGAAAACCTAAAGATCGTGGGACTGAAGTGGTTATAGGAGAGGTTAAAATGACACCTTGTCTAGTAATGTAACAGAAATAAGAAGAAGATTTTTGTTGTTGTTGTTTAAATCATTTTGTGTTCTAGGGGCCCCAAGGAGAAGAAGGGAAGAAAAGAATGATGTGGGGAGGGTGGGTTGTAACTATCATAGGATAATGTTCAGAGTATAAACTAGAAAAGGTCCTTCATTCAGGGCAAATACTGTGGTAATTCATACCAAGAAGGGAAACAATAAATAAAAGAACAAAGAAATGAGTATGCTCTGGTATGAGACCAGCCTTGTGGATTAACAGATTAGTTATTCACAAAACAAGGAATTATAGGAAAACTCTCCATTTTTCACTTGCCTGGGAGACTGAAGCTTAGATTTTAACAAGAAATAAAATGTCTCATTGTATAAGTAAAAACATTTATTCAGAGTCAGATATAATTTATTGATTTTCACACAAATTTAGTTAGAGTCTACTTAATCTGAACTTCAAAGAGGGCGAAGGTTATAGAAGAGAGTCTGAGAGTACCAATGACCACTTCAACCAATTTGAGGTTTACTTAAATATGGCCCTCAGAGTTCATGGAAGCTATCAAAGAATATGATGAGAAAGAACAATTCCCCTGGAACAAATAATTACTTAATCTAAATAATTAAAACCCAAGTTTCCCCAGACTCCACCACCAGCCTATAATTCAAATAATACCATAGTAACAGTAAACAAAGTTGCATTTTCAACATTTGACAACCTTCTTCTAAATACCCAAACACCTAAGATATTACCAAAAGTCCCCAAATGATGTCTCACATACTCACATGCACTTGCTAACCAGAGTTCTTTTTGTTTTGTTTTGTTTTGTCTTTAATCATACATACCCTTTTCCTGCCAAAGACATGACTTTCAGACTAGTCATTATGACATCCTATGTGGTATTTACTGTGAGAATGCTAATGTTTGTAGTAAGGTGCATTGTATTGATGCTCCCCAAACCAAAGCCCTTATGATTTCATTGTAATGCTGGGTTCTGTGCAAGAGAGGGAAAAGTGGCTATATTTCTAGCTTTCCAAACATTGACACCTGGACTTTTGCCTCTGTACACCAAATATCCACCTTATTTTAAAAATACTGTTTATGTACAAAAAAAATTTTTAATGTTTGGTTTTTCTTTGCAATTTGCTCTTTGAAGTTGAGAATAATTATTTCCAGCCAATGTTTTGTAGGAACAGGATCACCTATGGTTTAAGTGGTTTGGCAGAAACCGAAAAGAGCAGGAAATTTTGGAAATAAGTTCTAGAGAGCCTCAAACTTTTATTAGAGAACAATGTTTCTCAGAGATAGAATTATGATGGATTAAATGAAGCACTTAAGTTATAAAATATAAGCGGTACTCATCATAGGAACAAAAAGGAAGAGGAAAGATGAATTTGCTCTCTGCATCCATCCATCTTTTCCTGCCCTTGGACATCAGCACTCCTGACCCTGGTCAAGTTACACAACTGATCTTCCATTCTTGGTCTTCAGACTGGGACTGAGACTTATATTATTGTCTACCCTGGTACTTAGGCCTTTAGGTTTGCACTAGAGCTAAATCACTGGCTAAATCATGTGAACCAGTCCCTCATAATAAATTTCTTTCTATACACCTATGTATATGTATTGATCCTTTTTCTCTGGAGAGCTCTTACTAATATAATTGACAATCATGTGAAGCAACTAAAACATCTAAATATTGTTGGAAGGTATGTACATCATATATCACTTTGAAAAACCATTCAGCAGCTTCTTACAAAATTAAATATACATTTATTGTAAAACATAGCAATTTTATTCCTAGGTAAATCATATGCCATAATATAAGAATATTTATAGCAGCTTTATTCATAATAGCTTCAAACAAGAAAAAGTTCAAATATACATGCATAGGAGACTGGATAAGCTAATCTTTGTTATAGTCATACAAGGGAATACTATTGTGCAATAAAAATGAATAAACTAATGGCAAAATAAATAACACGGATAGATCACAGAAACAGCATACTGAATGAAAGGAGCCTGAACAAAGATAGTACATGCTGTGTGATTTCATTTAAGAAAAATTCTAGAATAGGCAAACAATCTATAGTGAAAGAAAGCTGATTAATGATTACCTGAGCATGCGATTGAGGTCAACCTCAAAAGAGGACAAAGAAACTTTTAGAGGTGACAGTTATACAGATGTATACATTAAACTTATAGAACTCTGTGCTTAGATTTATCAATTTATTATCCAGCAGCCCTATTAAATCCTTGTATTATGTTGATTATGTATTTGTAATTTCTTTTAGAACATTTATGTGTATATATATATATATATATATATATATATATAGTCATATAAACTTTGTATATAATGGCAATTTTGTTTCTCTCTATAAACTCCTTAAATATCTTCTCGTTCTTGCTTTGCATTGCCAGCAAATTGACTAGAAATGGTAATATTGGACATTCTTTACTTCTTACAATTAAAAAATAAGCTTCTAAATATAAATATATTCTTTTTATGCACATATACATATTTGTATACATAAATTCACACATATACATATGCGTGTTTATAACATGTGAATAGTTAAAATGTTGATATATATGTGATATACATATATGATTAAAATATGTCTATGCATATATACACACATACATGTATAGACATGTTTTAATTAAGATATTCATCTATTTACAGTTTTTTAAGAGTATTTTATGATAATTTTGCATCTATGAAATCATATAAATTACCTTTTTACGTGTGCTAATATTATGAATAACATTGATTCATTTGTAACTATTGAAATAATCTTACATTTCTGGGAAAATCTAACTTACTTATAATGTATTATCTTTTCATGTATGCTTAAATACTTTTGGTAACATTTTGCATCTATGTTTATAAATATGACTAGTCTGTAATTCATCTTTTCATACTGTCCTTATCATGTTTCAACCTTGAGGTTCTGTGAGCCTCCTAAGTGTTTTGGGGTAGTTTCTTTTTTTACTGCCTGGGAAGACTGTAGGTCTAGATAATGTGTTTCTTAAATGTTCAGTAGAACTCATTAAGGAGGCCATTTGCACCAGATGTTTACTTTATGAAAAGATTTTCTTTAATGATTTTACTCAATTCAAATTTTCTATTTCTTCTTATATCAGTTTGTAAGACTTATTTTTCTAATAATTAACCACATTGTCTAAATTTCCAAGTACTTAGGTATAATTTTGTATATACTGTTGTCTTATCAGAAGCATCTGTGATGATGTGACCATTTTCGTTCCTGTTTCTAGCTATCTGTGCATTCTTTCTTTCTTTCTGAATCCTGTTGTCAAAAGCTAGTCAATTTTATTCTTTGAGAGAACTAGATTTTAGCACATATATTGTATGAATTTTTTAGCCAATTATAATATTAATTCCAAACTCCTGTAAGTTCAGCATGAAAAAGAGAAATTATGAGCAATCTTGTTAATGGCCCAAATGTAAACATTCAGGAAAAATACATCAACAGAATTGAGCAAAGGGTAAAAAGCTAATCTAGTTTGAAAAAGTTGCGTTTATTCCAGAGATAAAAATTTATTTCTATATTGGAAAGATCTACTAAACATTTTCTTTAAATACAAAAAAAAAAAGGATACTTGCTATTGCACATTGTATTAGAGGGCATAGACATCACCGTTAAGATTGGAAGGGATGTAAAGTGTGCCATAATATTGCTTTCTAGAAAATGGAGTCAAAAGACTACAGAAAAAGTTTTAAAATTACTAAAATTTGTCATATTTTCTGGACATAAGATGTACAAGTCAAACTCATTTTTATATACAAGCAGTAATAATAATAAAAAAATCATTTAATGATTAACTCGCTTATGTTTACACCATATGCAAAATGAATTTCCAAAGGAATGGTCAATCTCAATACAAAAATTACACTAGTTCTAGAAGAAAGCATGTGTAGATTTTGTTCTACAAAACAAAAAGCTGTCTACATTCACAAATATATTATTGCAAATAGATTTAAGTCTACCATAATGTGCCCTATAAGACAAGGATTGTCAAGAATCATTAGGATTCTTCAAGCTGTTGTTTCTGGACTTCTAATTTAATAATAAGTGTTAGTTTTATCACTAAGTTTTGTGTTAAGCTTCAAGTGGTAGTAAGCTTTTGTCCTAAAAATACATGAGTACTTTAGTTAAGTCAGTATCTTTGATGTAGTTTATATCAGTAAGGAGAGGATTGTGGAACTATTATTCAGTTTTAGTGCCATAAAGTTAGAAATAACTTTAGAAAAAATTCTTAAGTGAAAAATTTGCAGATTTCTCTCTTAAAAACAAAATTGATAGATAATTTCATATCTTAATACTGATATAAAGCTCCTTTTTCCTTCAACATTTGATTGTTTATAAGAACTTTGGGAGTGACTATATTCTTCTATATTGTCTGGTTGGCCAAAAAGCATCAATGATAGTGATTTTAGGACATTTTTTTGAAAGATATAACTCATTCACATTGCTAAAAATATTTATCAGAATTTTTGGAAACATGGCGATGTTTCCCTAGAAACAACAATAAGCTGAACATCTAAAACTCAACAAAAAACACCCAAACTGCACACCAGTACATCTGAGCATGGGATCTGCATATTTCTATGTCTGTAAGCTTATTTTCTGGAGATTTTTCTGGAGATATGCAGATCCCATGCTCAGATGTACTGGTGTGCAGTTTGGAGCTACCACAAGTCAGAACCCCGGGTGTCGGGCGGTGGACTGGGAGAAATAAAGAAGCTGCCTCTCACAACCACCAGAGCTCCCTGCGGCAGGAGGGAGAGGGGAGAAGGAGCAGCGGGTTCCTGTGTCAAGTTCCTCCAATAGCCCTGCCTTGGAAAACTGCAGGACCCAGGCATCAGGGCAGAAAGCAGAGAGTGGGAAGGGATCACAGAGGAACAACAGTTGATTTTTGCCAGCTGCGGTTGTGAAAAAGAGGCTGAGTGGTAGCCCCCAACTGCCAACCCAGAGGGCCCCTCCCCTTGTAAACTCAGAGACTGATCACCGCGGAGTCCCAGAGGATTCTGAGCAAATGCTGCTGAGACTATCACTGACACTGAC
>NW_011888901.1:1491514-1493849 GCF_000151845.1 Pteropus vampyrus
AATAATAAGTGTTAGTTTTATCACTAAGTTTTGTGTTAAGCTTCAAGTGGTAGTAAGCTTTTGTCCTAAAAATACATGAGTACTTTAGTTAAGTCAGTATCTTTGATGTAGTTTATATCAGTAAGGAGAGGATTGTGGAACTATTATTCAGTTTTAGTGCCATAAAGTTAGAAATAACTTTAGAAAAAATTCTTAAGTGAAAAATTTGCAGATTTCTCTCTTAAAAACAAAATTGATAGATAATTTCATATCTTAATACTGATATAAAGCTCCTTTTTCCTTCAACATTTGATTGTTTATAAGAACTTTGGGAGTGACTATATTCTTCTATATTGTCTGGTTGGCCAAAAAGCATCAATGATAGTGATTTTAGGACATTTTTTTGAAAGATATAACTCATTCACATTGCTAAAAATATTTATCAGAATTTTTGGAAACATGGCGATGTTTCCCTAGAAACAACAATAAGCTGAACATCTAAAACTCAACAAAAAACACCCAAACTGCACACCAGTACATCTGAGCATGGGATCTGCATATTTCTATGTCTGTAAGCTTATTTTCTGGAGATTTTTCTGGAGATATGCAGATCCCATGCTCAGATGTACTGGTGTGCAGTTTGGAGCTACCACAAGTCAGAACCCCGGGTGTCGGGCGGTGGACTGGGAGAAATAAAGAAGCTGCCTCTCACAACCACCAGAGCTCCCTGCGGCAGGAGGGAGAGGGGAGAAGGAGCAGCGGGTTCCTGTGTCAAGTTCCTCCAATAGCCCTGCCTTGGAAAACTGCAGGACCCAGGCATCAGGGCAGAAAGCAGAGAGTGGGAAGGGATCACAGAGGAACAACAGTTGATTTTTGCCAGCTGTGGTTGTGAAAAAGAGGCTGAGTGGTAGCCCCCAACTGCCAACCCAGAGGGCCCCTCCCCTTGTAAACTCAGAGACTGATCACCGCGGAGTCCCAGAGGATTCTGAGCAAATGCTGCTGAGACTATCACTGACACTGACAGGGACTGAAACTGAAGGTAGCGAGCATGATTAAATATTTACAAGAAAATTTAAAATCGTTATTAAGACTTTATATAAAACAGGGATTTAAGAGGCTTAGACACCACCTACTGGAAACCAAAAGAAAAGAACCTTCTTTGCAACAGACTTAAGAGACACCTTTATATCATAAATTTTTCTGGAAAACAGCAGAATACACTTCCATTAATGCCCAGGTGGAGAATAGTCCATTAAACACCATGAACAAGAGGACAAGGCATCTCAGAAAGAAAGAGAAAAATCTCCAGAAAATAAGCTTACAGACATAGAAATATGCGACTTAAATGACAAAGAATTCAGAAATATGTGACTTAAATGACAAAGAATTCTGAAAAATTCAATTAACTCCAAAAAAACTCAAATCAACAATTTCAGGAACTGAAAAAACAAGTAGATGAGCAGAGCAAAGAGATTGGAACCCTCATAGAGAACCAAATAGTACTCCTGGAGATGAAGAACACACTGCAAGAGTTGAAAAATGAAATAGCAAGCTTGGGAAATAGAGTCGACCAAATGGAGGAAAGGATCAGTGATATCGAAGACAGAAATCTAGAAATAAATAAGAAGGAAGAAGACAGAAACAAAAGAATGAAAAATAATGAAAGAGAAATTCAAGAGCTAGCTGATACGATCAGGAGAGGAAACATAATAATAATGGGCATTATCAAAGGCAAAGAAAAGGAACAGGGATTAGAAAGCATTTTCAGACAAATAGTTGATGAGATTTTTCCCAAATCTAAGGAACGAGCTGAAGCTTGGAATTCAAGAAGTCAGCAGAACACCAAATTATCTCAACCCAAAAAGGCCTTCACCAAGACACATTGTATTAAAGTTATCAAAAATCAGTGACAAAGATAGAATTCTCAAGGCAGCCAGGGAGAAAAAATGGCACCTTATAAAAGAAAACCCATTAAATTATCATCGGACTTCTCAGTGTGAACCTTAGAAGCCAGAAAGAAATGGAATCAAATATTTAAACTATTAAATGAAAGGAACTACCAGCCTAGAATAATGTATCCAGTTAAACTCTCCTTAGATATACAGAAGAAATTAAGAATTTTCCAGACATATAAAAATTGAGGGAATTCTCCACTACGAGGCCTCACTACAGGAAATACTCAAAGAGGTCAGTTCACCTAAAACAAAATGACAAAAAAATACATAATTAGAAGTAAAGTAACTATCAGGCAAATAGAAGCAGAGGAGTGCAACCCTTACTAAGAACAGGGCATTATAAGCTTAAATACTAAGAAGAGAATTGCTGTAACAAGATAGTAATGAACGTTCAGCATACA
>NW_011888901.1:1495500-1497719 GCF_000151845.1 Pteropus vampyrus
AAAAATAATAGAAAAAAATAAATGCAACAAAGAACTGGTTCTTTAAAAAGGTTAATAAAATTGACAAACCCCTGGCTAGACTCACTGAAAAAAAAAAAAAGAGAAAGGACACAAATAAACAAAATCAGGGATGAAAGAAGGGAAATTACGATGGACATTGCAGAAATATAAAGGATCATGCAAGAATACTATGAAAAAATACATAACACCAAATGTAATAACCTAGAAGAAATGGATCAGTACTTAGAAAAATACAACCTTCCTAGACTGAATCAAGAACTGGAAAATCTAAATAGACCAATCAGCAGTATGGAAATTGAAGCAGTCATCAAAAACAAATCAAAAAGTAAAAGTCCAGGACCAGATAGCCTCACCAGTGAATTCTACCAAACATCCAAAGAAGATTTAATACCCATTCTCCTCAAATTCTTCCAAAAAATCAAAGAGGAGACAATACTTCCCAACACATTTTATGAGGCCAATATTACTCTGATACCTTAACCTGGTAAGGATAACAAAAAAGAAGAAAACTATAGACCAATATCTCTCATGAACACAGATGCAAAAATCCTAAATAAGATACTAGCAAACTGAATACAGTAACATATTAAAAAGATTATACACTACAATAAAGTGGGCTTCATCCCAGGGACACAGGGATGATTTGAAATGTGCAAATCGATTAATGTGATATACCACATAAACAAATTAAAAAATAAGAATCATGTGGTCATATCAATAGATGCAGATAAAGCCTTCGAGAAAATACAGCATCCATTTATGATCAAAATACTTAACAAAATTGGTATAAAGGAAAGTACCTTAACATAATAAGGGCCATCTATGACAAACCCTCAGCCAAAATTATGCTTAATAGTGAAAAACTGAAAACCTTTCCTTTAAGATCAGGAACAAGGCAAGGCTGTCCACTATCGCCACTCTTATTCAATATAACATTGCAGGTCCTACCGAGTGCAATCAGACAAGAGAAAGATATAAAAGGTATCCAAATAGAAAATGAAAAAGTCAAACTGTCACTCTTTGCAGATGACATGATTCTCTACATAGAAAATTCTAAAGACTCCACAAGAACATGACTAGAAACAATAAGCAAATACAGTAAAATTTCTGAACACAAAATCAACATTCAAAATTCCATAGCTTTCCTATACTCTAATAATGAAGTGTCAGAAAAAGAGGTGGAAAAAAGTAATTCCTTTTGCAATTTCAACAAAAAGAATAAAATACCTTGGAATAAATCTAACGAAACATGTGAAGGACCTATATAATAAAAACTACAAGACTCTATTAAAAGAAATCGAAGCAGATACAAAGAAATGGAAAAATATTTTGTGTTCTTGGGTTGGAAGAATCAGCATAGTTAAAATGACCATATTACCTACAGTATTACACAGATTTAATGCAATTCCCATCAAAATCTCATCGGCATTGTTTAAAGAAATAGAACAAAAAATCATCAGATTCCTATGGAAGCACAAAAGAACTCGAAGTACCGAAGCCATCCTGAGAAAAAAGAAAGAGGCTGGAGGCACCGCTCTGTCCAACTTCAAATTATACTATAAAGCGATAGTAATTGAAAAGGCATGGTATTGGCAGCGAAACAGACACATGGACCAGTGGACAGAATCGAGAGTCCAGAAGTAAACTCATATTTATATGGGCAAATAATTTTCGACAAAGAAACCAAAGCATACAGTGGAGAAAGGAAAGCCTCTTCAATAAACGGTGCTGGGAAAATTGAAGGTCACCTGCAAAAGAATGAAATTAGACTGCTTTCTATCACCTCACACCAAAATTAACTCAAAATGGATTAAGGACCTAAATATAAGATCTGAAAAAAAAAATGCATAGAAGAAAACATAGGAATTAAACTCAAGGACCTTGGACTAAAGAGGATTTTATGAATTTGCCCTCAAAAGCAAGGGAAGTAAAAGCATAAATAAATGAATGGGACTACATCAAACTAAAAAGCTTCTGCTCAGCAAAAGAAATTGTCAACGAAGTAAAGAGACAACCATCAGAAAGGGAAAATATATTTGCAAGCAATAGCTTTGATAAGGGTCTAATATCCAAAATATACAAAGAACTCATATGACTGAATAACAACAAAAAAATAAATGATCCAATCAAAAAATAGGCAGAGGACTTGAACAGACACTTCTCCCTAGAGGATATACAAATGGCCAACAAATATATGA
>NW_011888901.1:1497769-1498211 GCF_000151845.1 Pteropus vampyrus
CAACAAAAAAATAAATGATCCAATCAAAAAATAGGCAGAGGACTTGAACAGACACTTCTCCCTAGAGGATATACAAATGGCCAACAAATATATGACAAGAGGCTCAACATCGCTAGCTATTAGAGAAATGCAAATCAAAACCACAATGAGATACCAGCTCACACCTGTTAGAATAGCTAGAATCAACAGGACAAGTAATAACAAATGTTGGAGAGGATGCAGAGAAAAAGGAACCCTCTTACACTGTCGGTGGGACTGCAGATTAGTACAGCCACTATGGAAAACAATATGGAGGTTCCTCAAAAAACTACGAATTGATTTGCCATATGATCCAGAAATCCCTCTATCGGGTATTTACCCCAAAGACTGGAAAACTCATATCCAAAAAGATATTTGCACACCGATGTTCATAGCAGCATAATTACAGTGGCCAGGACATGGA
>NW_011888901.1:1498261-1500852 GCF_000151845.1 Pteropus vampyrus
TTCATAGCAGCATAATTACAGTGGCCAGGACATGGAAGCAACTGAAGTGTTCTACAATAGATGACTGGCTAAAGAAGCAGTAGTACATATATAAAATGGAATATTACTTAGTCATACGAGTTGAAATACTGCCATTGCGACAACATAGATGGACCTTGAAATGATCATACTAAGTGAAATAAGCCAGACAGATAAAGTTGAAAATCATGTGATATCACTTATATGTGGGATATAAACCTAAAAGCAACAAAGGAGCAGGACAAACAAACAGAAACTCATGGACATGGACTATAGGCTAGTGGTTACTAGTGGGATGGAGGATGAAAGGGGAGGTAGATGGAGTAAAGAGGGTTAAATATAGGGCTTTAGGGGGAGAATGAAGTGGGTCAAAGGGATCAAATATATGATAGCTGAAGAAAACTGGACTTTGGGTGGTAAACACACAAATAGAATATACAGATGTCAAATGATAATGTACAACTGAAAATTATATAATTATATTAACCAATGTTACCCCAATAAACTTAATTAAAAAATATATTTATTAGGTAAGCCAGCCTATGGATAAAACTTTCTTTTTAGCAGAGTTTAAGAGTTAGTTTACTTTTTCTAAAAAAAAAAAAAAGAAAGAAAGAAAAAAGAAAAAAAAGAAAGAGAAAGAAAAAGATACACTTGACTGTAGTCCAGGTAAGATTTGGACTTGAACTTTTAGTTCAAATAAGAGTTGTATTTTTGAAAGCCAGCAAACTTTTGTGTGGTAGCACAACACTTGTAATTTGCTCCCATTTCTTGACACTGTCTTTTTAAAATGATAAAGCTGATAACCTTTATGGTCGTTGTAAAACTTTCAAGGTTGTTGGAAGAATAATGCCAATGCATGTCTCTGAAAAAAGCAACACATGACAATAGTATGAGGAGCTGGTTTTCTGCTAAAGGAGAAAAAAAAACCCAGAAGCTTCTTCAAACATTTTAAAAACTCCATCCGTGGCAAGAGAATGAAGCTTTCATTTTCACTAAAAGTTAGGTTCTGAAAAAAATACCTTTTAAACATTTTCAAATTTTTCAAATTGTTAGCTGCCTTAGTAGTTTTCCAAAAGGGACATGCAAGAAGTCAATTTTTCTCTCTTGGTATCAGCATGCACCTAATGAATAATAATACAACATATTATTATATAGGGAATAGCTATCATGGAAATTTTACCTGGTTTCATACTGAAGGACAGTAGTGAAGCTGCCAATAGCTTCATGAGCAATTTCAGAAAGTTAAAAGATGTATCAACTCTATATAAAACATGTTTAGAACTATGTAGATATAAATATGGAACATATATAGAACTAGATAGAAAGATAGCTAAATGGTAGATAGATGATAGATAGATGATGATGGTAGATGGATGATGATGATGATAGATAAATAGATGATAGATGATAGATAGATAGATAGATAGATAGATAGATAGATAGATAGATAGATAGATAGATAATAGATAAAACATACAGGTATATCAATTGAAACAACATATCATATGAAAAAAGAATCACTTTTCCGTGTTTTCTTCTTTTCTATTCCACCAACCAGCTTGAAATATTTTTGTGGGACACATGGCTTTATTAAAGTCCTGCAATACTATTGGACTCTTTTTTGCTGTCTGTTTGGCAAACTATTAAGTAACTTTATTGGATGCTTCAAGAAAATGTTTTAAGTAAAGACCCTCATCTTGAAAATGTCCCTTTGGACAGTTTTGAATTCTCCTTTGAACTGTCCCATTTCACAAAACAAAACAAAACAAAAATACTTTACAATTGAAAAAGACAAAAAAAATTCACTTCTTTCCAAATTTTGATCACTGTACAATTGTGGACAAGGAACACTGACTAAATTTAGATGTCTGAGTCACCAATGTGAGAAGATACAACTTTACTTTATGATGGCTAAATGCCTCCTGTGCATCAATTTCCCTGATATGAAGCCAATTACTACATGGAAGTATCTGAACACAGGATGACCATGCACCCATGACACCTGGCACAGGGTTTAATAACTACTGTAATTTTGATGAAGTTATGAACATAACTGACATTTTTAGATATCTAGAACATCTGCAGTTGACTATGAAAATACTCTTAATTTTTATTTGTGACTAAATTATAGCTATGGTTAATAGTAATTTTATTTTAATTTTTCTTCAGATTCATAATTGAAGGAATTGCTAATTTTGGGTTAAAAGTTAGTAAAATTAAGAATGTAAGTTTTTCTCTATTGAAGTTTAAAGATCTTAGATATCTATTCATAGATCCATTTCATTAAATATCTTTGCCATAAAAACATAAATTTTATTGTATTTTTCAAGCCATGTAACAGGCATTTTTTATTTCTGTTAAAATGTGCATATATATTATATGTATTATTTTGTATATATGCCATATTTAACAATAAAAATAGCCATTATATTTTGGGTTATTTTATTGTTTTTGGCATTAGTTGATTATAGTGTTCACACTTGCGTAAGTCACACATTCCAACGGAGAGATTAAAGTCTTCAGTACTCCCCTACCCTTGATATAGATTGCCTTATAATTTTGAGGGTGTA
>NW_011888901.1:1500902-1503387 GCF_000151845.1 Pteropus vampyrus
GGAACACTGACTAAATTTAGATGTCTGAGTCACCAATGTGAGAAGATACAACTTTACTTTATGATGGCTAAATGCCTCCTGTGCATCAATTTCCCTGATATGAAGCCAATTACTACATGGAAGTATCTGAACACAGGATGACCATGCACCCATGACACCTGGCACAGGGTTTAATAACTACTGTAATTTTGATGAAGTTATGAACATAACTGACATTTTTAGATATCTAGAACATCTGCAGTTGACTATGAAAATACTCTTAATTTTTATTTGTGACTAAATTATAGCTATGGTTAATAGTAATTTTATTTTAATTTTTCTTCAGATTCATAATTGAAGGAATTGCTAATTTTGGGTTAAAAGTTAGTAAAATTAAGAATGTAAGTTTTTCTCTATTGAAGTTTAAAGATCTTAGATATCTATTCATAGATCCATTTCATTAAATATCTTTGCCATAAAAATATAAATTTTATTGTATTTTTCAAGCCATGTAACAGGCATTTTTTATTTCTGTTAAAATGTGCATATATATTATATGTATTATTTTGTATATTTGCCATATTTAACAATAAAAATAGCCATTATATTTTGGGTTATTTTATTGTTTTTGGCATTAGTTGATTATAGTGTTCACACTTGCGTAAGTCACACATTCCAACGGAGAGATTAAAGTCTTCAGTACTCCCCTACCCTTGATATAGATTGCCTTATAATTTTGAGGGTGTATGTAGATAACTTCTTTTCCTTGTGCGTGTGTGTGTGTTTTCCTACATCCATGATGAAGTGGCTATGTGATCTCATATAGACCTGTTCAAAGCAAGTCAATTATGACTACAGAGAAAGGAAGAAAATAACTTTGTATTTTCTTTTAATTTGCCTTTAAAAAATCCTTCACTACTCAATTTATTCTTCCTTTCAATTTATTTTTTAATTTCAATATTGTTTTTTAAATCTACTTTGTTAAGCAATATGAGACACACTAGAAATGATTTTTAAATATATAGAAAAAAACAATTATTTTAGAAGGTTGAAATAGATCTCGATATGATATACCTTAGTAAATATTGTATTTGAAAATAGATAACTTATTTCTAATACATTTTGTGGCTCTCAAAAAATATAATACATAATAAGTTAAAGATGTCTTTTAAATGGAAATTAAAGCATAATAATAAAGGTATCAGTTGTCCACAACACATTTTCAGATCACTCCACAAATGGCAAATGAGACTGAATAGAGTAATGCAAGGAAATTGCATTGTGGAACTCTGAAACTTAATCTAATCCAAAATTTATAACAACCAAGGGACTACATAATGAAGAAAAGAACACTTAAAACTTGGTAAAAGGGCACTGGAGAATTTTCATTAATCTAATCACCATTCCCACCTTCCTAGCACAGCAAGTATGGCAGCAGTGGGCATGGTGGCCAGAATTCCTTGTGCAGCTTACTGGTGCTTGATGTTAATAAAGATCTTATTTTTAAAGTACTATGATTTTGTGTTTTGATATGTCTGGTTGTCTTAGTCAGTTTGTGATGCTATAACAGACTACCATAGATAAGGTGGCTTATAAACAATAGGAATTTATTTCTCACAGTTCTGGAGCCTGGAAGTCTGAGATCAGGGTGACAGCATGGTCAGGTTCTGGTGAGAACTCTCTCTTGGGTTGCAGACTGCTGTCTTCTTGGTGTAACCTCACCTGGTGATAGGGCCAGGGGAGATTTTGGGGTCTTTTTATAAGAGCACTAATTCCATTCATGAGAGCTCCACCTTCTTTACCTAATGTCCTCTCAAAGAGTCACCCTCCAAATACCATCATCTTATGAGATAGATTTCAGTATATAAATTTTAGAGAAATACAAACATTCAGTGTATAGTACTGGTGGTTCCCTGACGGACCAGTCCAAAGGATGACATTAGTTTATCTGTCCTCCATCTCTGGAGAGGCTGGAGTGGCTTTATCAGTAACGATAGCATCTTTCAAAAGATTTAAAAAACATATACTGACTGTGCCTGCATGAGGCAAGGGACAGTGAATAAGGCAATCAGCAGACGATCCTAATATCTGGGAAAAAAAGTAGTTCAGGAAGAATTTTCTTAAAGGCTCAAGGTCACAGTGTTTACTAGGAAAGATTGAGTACAATGTGCACACTCAGGACTTGAAGCAGGCTCAAAATAGACCTTAGAAGACTCTAGGCATTCATGTTTGAAAAATCAGTGGGTTCTTCAAATGCAAGATGAAAGCTAAGACAGAGTTCCAGATGGCCTGGACTAGTACTGAGGAGATGCCCCAGCTCAGAGCCAATCTGAAAATTCTGGGAGGGTGTATTTTTCTTTTCTTTTTGACTCAAGTATCTAAGAAAATGTTAGTTTGACTGCTGAGAGGTAAGATGATGCAACATAGACAAGTTGTACATCAGAAAGCATACAGTCTTTGTACAAATAGTTTGTAAATTCACTAGACAACTGCAGCCTAAACAATT
>NW_011888901.1:1508312-1509521 GCF_000151845.1 Pteropus vampyrus
TAATAATAAAACAGCATGGGTGTCTCAAAAGGAGAATAGAGAGAGAGAGGGGATCAAAAAGAACATTTGCATTAATAATGTTGAGAAATTTCTGAAATTGATATAAAACATAAATCTACACATCCAAATAGCTCAAAAAAATTTCATGTAGGATCAATACTAAGATGTCAAATGCAGACACATTGCAATCAAACTGTTGAAAAACAAAGAGAAAATCTTGAAATCAACATGAGAAAAGTAACTTATCATATTTAAGGAATTCTTAATGATATTAATATTTAATTTTTAATTATAAACCATAAAGTCCAGGTGGACATGGGAAGACATGTTAAGTACTGGGGAAAAAATCCCTATCAACTAAAAATTTGATATCTAGCAAAACTATCCTCAAAAATGAAGGAAAAAATAATATTTTCCAAATGAATAAAAGCTGAAGGAGTTCTTTGTTGGTAGAACTAAAAAGTTAAACATAGAATTACTAATTATTCAACGACTGTATTTCTAGGTATGTATCCAAAGTAGTAAAAACGGAGACTTAAATAGATATTTGTACACCAATATTTTAGCAGCAATATTTATAATAGCCAAAAGATAGAAACAACTCCATCGATCAATTGATGAATGTGTGTGTGTGTGCGCGCGACACACGCAGACACACACACACACAGACACACACACACATATATTCATTCAATGACCATATAAAGCAATAAAGTACTAACACCATGCAACGATATGGATGAACCTTGAAAGTATTATGCTAAGTGAAAGAAATCAGACAGAAAAGGTCTTATATTGTATAATTCCATTATATAAAATATCCATAATAGACAAATCCATAGTGACAAATAGATTGGTGATTTCCAGGGAATGGGGAGTGACTACTTAATGGGTATAGGGTATTCTTTTGTGATGAAGGAAGTTTTTTGGATCTAGAGAGGTAGTGGTTTTACATTATTAATCTACTAAATATCACTAAGTTCTGCACTTTAACATGGTTAATTCTATGTTATATGAATTTCACCTAGAAAATTATTATGATATAAACATATGTCATATTTAACATTTTAACCACCTTTAAGTGTACAGTTCAGTAATTTAAAATATATTAACGTTGTTGCATAATAGAGCTCTAAAACTTTTCATCTTGCAAAACTGAAACTCTATATCCAATAAATAAAAATTCCCACTTCCTTTCCCTCAAGCCCT
>NW_011888901.1:1509571-1511172 GCF_000151845.1 Pteropus vampyrus
ATCACGAGGCATTAAATAAATAGGAAAGTATGGCAACTAGATAATAATTTGACAGAAATTGGCTTAGTGAAGAGATAAAAAAACATAAAAGAAAGGAAATGTAAATTATAAAAGAGAACCAGTCAGGAATGAAAAAAACAATATGCGAGATGAAGAGTATATTAGAGGGAATCAACAGAGTGGATGAAGCAGAGGATCAAATCCCCAATATAGAGAGGATAGGGTAGTGGAGGACACCCAATCAGAATGGCAACAGAAAAAAAAAAATCAAAATAATCAAGATAATAAAAGGAACTTATGGGATGACATCAAATGTGCCACATTCACATTATGTAGGTACCAGAAAGAGAAGAAGAACAAGAAGTTGAAAACCAATTTGAAGAAATAATGATGAAAAACTTCCCTAACCTGGTGAAGAAAATAAACATACAACCCCAAGAAGCTCAGAGACTCCCAAAAAGCTATGAACCCAAAGATGTCCACACCAAGACACATCATAATTAAAATGTCAAAGTTTAAAGACAAAGAGAGAATCTTAAAAGCAATAAGAGAAAAGCAGCTAGTTACCTACAAGGGAGCACCCATAAGACTGGCAGCTGATTTTTCAAAAGAAACTGCAGGACAGAAGGGCATGGTACAAAATATTCAAAGTGATGAAAACCCAGGATTTACAACCAAGATTACTTATCCAGCAAAGCTATTATTTAGAGTCAAAGAACAGATAAAAAGTTTCCCAGACAAGAAAAATCTAAAGGAGTTTATCATCACTAAGCCAATATTACGGAAAATGTTGGAGGGACTTCTTTAAGAAGAAGAAAAAATATGTATCAAAAACATAAATAAAGAATGGTGATAACTACAAGTACCTCAAATGAAAAAGAACTAAGTGCTCCAATCAAAAGATAGTGTGTCTGAATGGATAAGAAAACAAGAACCTTACATATGCTGACTGCAAGAGACTCACTTCAGATTTAAAGACACACATAGACTAGAAAAAAAGGGGGTGGAAAAAGACATTGCATGCAGGACCTAGAGGTTATTGTGCTGAATGGGATAAGTCAGATAGAGAAAGAAAAGTGCCATATGATTTCACATACATGTAGAATCTAAAGAACAAAATAAACATCAACAACAAAAACAAAAACAAACTCATGGGTATAGAGAATATTTTGAGAGCCACTAAACGAAAGGGGGTTGAGGGGAGTAAGTGAAAAGAGGCAACGGGATTAAGAAGTACAAATGGATAGTTAAAAATAGTCATGGAGATATAAAATATAGCATAAGGAATGTAGTCAATAATATTGTAATAAATATGTAAGTGGCAGAGAGGTACTAGATTTATTGGGTGATCACTTTGAGTTATAGATCTCTAGTCACCATGTTGTACAACTTAAATTAATATATTATCATATGCCAACTATAATTGAAAAACTCATTGAATTATACACTGTAATATGAGCAACTAATTTATTACATTTTAATAAAGCTGTAAAAAAAGAGGAAGGAAAGAAAGGAAAGAGGGATGGAGAAAGAGAAGAAGGAAAAGAAAGAAGGAAAGAAAGAAGAAAGAAGAAAAAGAGAAAAAGAAAGAAAGAAAGAAA
>NW_011888901.1:1514862-1518826 GCF_000151845.1 Pteropus vampyrus
TAATAACTTTTATATCATTTTTACCTTCATCCTCTGTGTTTCTTTGTGTCTTGGGTGAATTACTTACAGAGAGCATATTTTTACAACTTGTTTTACGTTTATCCTTTCAATCACTCTGTCTTTTAATTGAGGTGTTTAAATCAGTTACATTTAAAATAATTACTAATAAGGAAAAACAGACTTAGCTATTATTTTAATTGCTTTCTGTATGTCTTGTATATATATATATTTTATTTTTCCTTTAATTTATTGCTTCTTTCTTTTGTATTCATTGACTTTTTGTAGAGACATAATTTGGTTCTCTTCTCATTTACATTTCCATATATCCTATAGATATTTTCTTTGTGGTTACTATTATAATTATGTAAAATGCCTTAAATTTATAGTAATGTGTTTTAAGCTGGTAACACCTTAACTTCAATCACACACACAAAAAAGTTTTTAAAAAGGCAGTGATGGATGACTGAGAAAATCTTTGATTTGATAATTATTTCTTTCATTTTATCCACATTGTCAGTCATGTCTTTTATTCTTTTTCCTCTGTTTGAATTCACAGAAAACTTGAGGTTGCTTACATCTAATACTCAAAATAAGATAGTAAAATATAAATAAAGCAGCAATTTATTTTTTAAAAGACCAATCAATCAGGCAACAGTAGAGTAATTAAATTTTAAAGAATATAAAAATATCATCACTGTGCTTTTATTTATTGATATATATAGTCATAGGCATAGTTAGCCACCAGTAGGATTATAGCTATTTTCCCCTACTTGATCACTTTTATCTTCTTCATGTAAGATATATGTTTATTAATTTGTTTATTCAATACATTAAAATAATTGCTACAAGCTAGACACTGTTTCAGGACTAAAGATATAATAGTAAAAGAGAGTTATTGTCATTGTTTTTATAGTGCTTATATTCTATTCGAGCAGTAGAAAAGAAAAACAAAATAAGCATACAATGAAAAAAACATTTCAGATAGTTATAATTGCCTTAAAATAAATTATATGTGTGTAATAAAGTTTGACTACAGGTATAGTTCTTTTGATAGAGTGGTAAGAGAGGGGCTTTTTGAGGAAGTATATGTACTGAGACCTAAAAAGATAGTCATGCAAATATATGGGGAACTAAAATATAGACTTAGTAAATATAAAATGCAAAGACCCAGAAAAAGGAGCCCAGTAATCTTGGGTGTAGTAGAAAAGGAGACAACAAGAAGAAAAACATCAGAGATAATCAAGGACAGATTATGTGGGCCTTTGTAGGCCGATGAAGTGCTTTGAACTTTGTAATAACAGTAATGGAAAATCTTGAATGTATTTTATGTAGGGAAATAATGTGACCTCTTTTATTTATTTATTTTTTAAATATTACTATTGCTGTTGTGTGGAAATAAATGAAAGGGGGAAAGCCTGAAAGATGGAGAGCACTTTCTGTGGATGTTGAAGTCACCTAGGTTTGATATGTGGAAGCTTAAACTACAGAGGTAGCATTGCAGATGGCAGGACAAGGATATGTGCTCATTACAGAGCAAAAAAGGTTGCCAATGGATTGTATTTGGAGATGAGGCAAAAAGAGGAGCGAGTCTCTATTAAGAGAGGTGAAAATCAAGAGTTCTACTTATCAAATTAAATTTTAGATGGCTTCATATGCTAAGGTGTTTAGTTAGTTGGCTATATGGGTCTGGAGTATACAGAAGAGGTAAATGCTGAATATATACATTTTGAAGTCATTAGCATATACATGATATTTAAATCATGAAGCTAGATAAGATCACTCGGCAAACTATAGATATAGAGGAATAGACAGCCTAAATCCCTGGCATTCTTTAACATTTAGAGATGAGCCGAGGAGATAGAGAAGGAAAGCAAGTGAAAGATATGATGCCAGAGAAAACAAAGATGATGCCAGAGAAAACAAACGAGAATAACGTTTCAAGAAAAAAGGCAAATGTAGAAATGTAGCATGTAGAATGCTGGAAAAGATTGAGTAAGATGATGAAACACAAGTCACAAGAAGGAGATAAAGTGCAGTAACCATCCGCAAAGGAAATATTACAAATCAATGTTTGCTAGAACTTAACTATTACTTAGAGAACTTGTAAAAATGCAGATCCCATGACCCATCTCCTAGAAACTTCTATTTAGAAAGTCTGAGAATCGTATCCAGAACATTGAATTCAAAGAGTGCCCTAAGCTATTAATTTAAAAATTCAAGTCTTCATTCATTCGACACATACCTACTGAGAATCTACTATGGTTAGTCACTGTGCTATAAAGTGAGTTTATAAGATGGAGAAGACTCGAGGCAATGGAAAAACCTGGAGAGAGCTTGTACTCTTGCTAACAAATAATATCTTTATTTTGCAGGCAAAAATGAGATATGGAAATTGTCCTAAACATATACCTTACTCTGTTGCCCATTTTATGTATGTTTTACTAATTACAGAAACTTATTCTTTTTGTTTTATACCCATTTATTTTTAGATATTTTAAATACAAACATTCCCCACTTCTAAGTAGTGGATACTTCACTATTTTTAAGAGATTAGGTCCCAGTCCTGCTTTTTTTGACCCATTTGCCTACTACCCATTTTCCCAGTTCACTTGGTTCATACTTCCCAATATAAATTTATTTTAATAAATCCCAAAACAATATCATTTACACAAGAGATTTATTGTTTTTAGCTTAAAAATTCATAGTACAATAGAAATGTAATTTTTTTTTTAATCAGTCATTTGAGGAATCCTAGCTACTTGATGACTTATTCAGGTCTCTACAAACACTCCCTCCTTTTATCACTGCACAATATTAATGAGTTCAAACACGGGGTTATGTTGCTTATAGAGGTGGCAGGAGGTTAATGTCAGTTTTAGAAATGTGTTTATTGGACTGAGTCTGTGTGAGACCATAACTAGTTGAAGGAATTTTAGAGGAATGTTCACTGAAGTGAAATGTTATTGATGTGTTAAACAGATTTAAAACTGGTCTGGCCTTTACTACTTACTGTAGTTCTTAAACTAAAGATTATTTTCTAAGAATGGATAATATTTTATTATCATGTGTACTGATTTTCAAACTGATTTTCTTACTTATAAGTTTGCCTGCCCCTGAAATTGTAGTTTTTGTTAGTATAAATTATGTCTTGTTGCTCCCTTCTTAAAATCCTTCAATGTTTTTCATAGCTCTCTGCATAAAGTCTAAAAAAAAAAAAAATCTACAATAATATCTATTATAAAATCTACAAACCCATATGTAATCAATGTACTCCGTTTTCCAATATCATTTCTGACTTGGGCACCACTCTCTTGCTTACTTATGATTCTCTGTCACCTGACATTCTTTCCATTCCTTAAACATACAGACTCATTTTCTTCTTAAATTATTGTTCTTTCATCCAGGCAGAACTGGGTATTTTCTTCTAAATTTAATCCAAAGGAATGACAGAAAACAAAGAAACTTAATCTGAGGAGGTGTGCAGTGTTCATTAGAAACATGAGTTTGTCCCTCACTTCTGAGTTTCCATGAATGCCACATGTTAGGATTGATCGCATGGAGTTAAAGGAGTCTGATCCAGAGGATATAGACCCAAGCTTTAGATCAGTTTCTAAAGCAGCATATAGCTCTAGAAACTTCATTGCATTTAGAAAGACTGAGACTCCATTAAAAAAAAAAAAATGTATGAATTGTAGTTAATGTAGCATTATTCCATGATAAATAGTCTGAAAAATATAAAAACTGTAAATTGCTCAAATATAATATAAGTTTATTTTAAGTTTCATCCTCCCCCTCTTTGTTTGCAGTTTTGAATAAAGGCATCATCTATGGCCCTTGCTCCATATAAATGTTCTGTATCTTGAGCTGGTACAGGCTCAACTGACTTTAGCCCGTAGTTTCTCAAAGTCTTTGGGGCTATCTCTTCTTCACTGAGCCTGAAGGAGAAACAAAGGATGCTTCTAAG
>NW_011888901.1:1518876-1521949 GCF_000151845.1 Pteropus vampyrus
ACAAAGAAACTTAATCTGAGGAGGTGTGCAGTGTTCATTAGAAACATGAGTTTGTCCCTCACTTCTGAGTTTCCATGAATGCCACATGTTAGGATTGATCGCATGGAGTTAAAGGAGTCTGATCCAGAGGATATAGACCCAAGCTTTAGATCAGTTTCTAAAGCAGCATATAGCTCTAGAAACTTCATTGCATTTAGAAAGACTGAGACTCCATTAAAAAAAAAAAATGTATGAATTGTAGTTAATGTAGCATTATTCCATGATAAATAGTCTGAAAAATATAAAAACTGTAAATTGCTCAAATATAATATAAGTTTATTTTAAGTTTCATCCTCCCCCTCTTTGTTTGCAGTTTTGAATAAAGGCATCATCTATGGCCCTTGCTCCATATAAATGTTCTGTATCTTGAGCTGGTACAGGCTCAACTGACTTTAGCCCGTAGTTTCTCAAAGTCTTTGGGGCTATCTCTTCTTCACTGAGCCTGAAGGAGAAACAAAGGATGCTTCTAAGAGTCATAGACTAGAGTATTCCAAAACAGTTACACTCCATTCCTTTATGTAGAACTTAGTTACATGGCCATGGTTAACCTTAAGTAATGCTAGGAAATGTAGTAGATCTTTTATAGGAAGGAGAGAAAAAGAACTCCCTTTTTTCTGCCATATCCATCTTAATTTTTTCCCCCTTTTTGGTCCATTTCACTTCTTTCTATGATAGGAAAGGATGAAAATTCCTTGCTAAGAGACTTGGGTGAAGGATTAGAAACATATCAGATAAATATGACCATGAGGAAAAGTTGAGCTCAGACCTGTCTCAAAGATTTTGTAGATATATTCAAGAGTAAGGCAGAGAAAATAGCTTAAGTAAAGGTTTCAGGGTGAGGGAGGAATTGATATTGGTTAGTTCATTGACAGAACATTTGAAAGAAAACAAATCACCAGCCCATTTTATTTTATTAGTAAATAATTCTAAATCAGATAATGCAAGGTAGTATTGTCAGATTTTATAATTCCAGAGCAAATTTCATGATCACTCTCTCACTTGATAGTCAAGAATATGAAGAGTCAAAGTTTCAAAATATAGAGCTGAACATTAAATAGGGAAAAGTTTGCAAGGATGAAAATTGTAATTTTCACATGGAGAATTTTTTAGCAAACAGAGTGTTCTAAGAATATTTTAATATAGTCACAAGTAGAAGCTTCTCTAATGCCATACATGAAGTTTTGCATCAGGAATTTGAATTCTACGTAATTTCAAAAGGCACAGACTGCATTCTAATATTACCTGAATTCTTGCAGTCAGATGAGAGTTTCCTTTACAAATTGATGATAATATTAACATCCATCTTTGTCCTTTATGATGTAGTATGTAAAAATATTATGAATATCAAGATCATTAATAACAATCACAGGTTATTGGATGGCAGAAACAATTACACAATTCAGTTTGCCAAGATAGAAAACATGAAAAATAAAGAGAGACATCAAATCTATAGAAAAGGATACCATATTAGATATTGCTGCCCTCAAAATGATATTCAATTAGATTTGAAAATATAAGGTGATAATAGAATCAAATGTCATAAAATGGTCAACTTTCATTATCTGTCAGTGGAAGTTATGGTGATACAACAAATTGAAACAAAGATTTTTTTAAATAGCTCTAAATGTGTATTCATATTTAGTCACCTAAGAGTCATTGTGAAAGTATATAAGAGGTGAAATGGTCAGTATAATTTGTAATATTACATAATGTCATTTACACTGATATTCTGTTAAAAACTAGCTTTTTATTTGGAATGTGATGATTATTATCAGGTGTTGGTAATGATAGAGGAAAAAATATATTTCAAGTATATGTTATGTATTTGAATTAGTTATATTATTTATCTTTGATTTACTTCACTCCACATTGGATTTGAGGTAACAAACAAAACAACTTAATGTGTAATTGGTTAAAATGAAATAAGAATTAAATTGTACTGGTAGATTACAAATACAAGAATAAAAATTAATCATGTTAATGACAATAATAATAACCATTATATATAGCCTTCCTTGTACTAAGTAACATTTTAGTAGTATGCATATACATTGTCTCATTTAGTTTTTAAAACAGCCATGTCTATTTTGTGTTATCTTTATTTTGCAAGTGAGAGGACTGAGATCTAGTTAGGGTAAAAATCATGTTCCAAATTGGACAGTTTAGGAAAGGCTAATCCTGAAATTAAACTGAGGATTTTTGGTTTCTTTTATTCAATATCCAATGTCTATTGTGATAGCTAATTTCAAATTTAAATTCAATTTCTAACCTCTTAAAGGATATATACACACACACTTATATGTATATATACTTACTATTAAAATATAATCAAAATATTAATTGCAAAGTAATAATTTCAGAAAAAAAAGAATCAGAAGAATTTAGAAAATTTTGAAAAATATATTTCTGGCATAAATAAATTTCAGTATATACTTTGCATTTTCTAGATCCTTATAAAAAAATAACAACTCTAATATTTTGTACCAATATAATATATATATATATTTTTTAAGTACAAAATATAAATAACTTTTAAGGGAAGAAAGGTTAGCTACTTTGGTAAATTAGCAGGTTTATAATGTTTAAAATGTATTTGTAGATTTAGTAGGTGACAAAATTAAATAAAAAACTTATAAAATAAGCTCCTATTCTAACATTCAAATTAAGATGAGTGACTGGTTATTTGAACATATTATCTAGTTAATTCAATGAAAAATACCATACTGAGCAAAAAATTTATATATACACACAGAATTATCAGGTAAAAGTAATTTCACTTATAAATTATGTCTGTCTTCACAGTTTCCAAAGAACTCCTTTAATCTTTAATCACATGCTAAGTTTATAAAGGTGAATTTCATATTGAAATAATAAATGGTAATTGAATGAACAGAAAATAAGATTTTTCTTCCAGGCTGCTGCTGCTTCTTCAGCTTCTGCTGCTTCTGCTGCTGCTGCTGCTGCTACTTCTTCTTCTTCCTCCTCCTCCTCCTCTTCCTCCTCTTCTTCCTCTTCCTCCTCCTCCTCCTCCTCT
>NW_011888901.1:1522303-1528034 GCF_000151845.1 Pteropus vampyrus
TCTTCTTCTTCTTCTTCTTCTTCTTCTTCTTCTTCTTCTTCTTCTTCTTCTTCTTCTTCTTCTTCTTTCTCCTCCTCCTTCTATTTTTACCCCCATTGGTTAATTGCCTTGCTTTGCTTCATAAGATAGCATAGATACTCAATTTTTCTGTTGAACTAGACCAATAAATTATAAGCCTAGGAATGAATAGATGTTCCTCTATTGGGTCTAAATTCTAAAATTCTATAAACATACACATGTATGTTTATCTATATGTATATATAAAATATGCATAAGTATATGTACATATTTTTTATAATTTTTATTTTTTTATTTACATCATTAAAATGCTTACTGCCTAACATAAAGCCTTAATTTCCTTTTTTTTCAAATTGTTTATACCTTTAAACTGTTGCTTGCTCTACCTGGAACCTGGTAATTGAGGTCCATACAAAATAAGGAGATGTGTAATCCTATTTTGACCCACAGATTAATTGATGAGGTTTTCTGTTGAACTGGTCTATATATATGGTAAATTGAGAATAGTATTTAAATCAGAATATATGGACAATACTCTTGGCTTCATCATTTACATATGTCTTAAAGCAAGTTATTTAATCTTTCTGACAGTTTTTTCTCTTGTATGTGGGGGTATAAAATCTGTATTTCAGGATTAATATGTAGACTAAATAATTATTGTTTATATAGCATGGTGCTTAGTACAAAATTATATTTTTGTGAGATTTAATAGAAATAGTAATTATAGTTGATTTAAATAATAGTTAGCAATAGAATCAGACCAGGACAAATCTAGAAGCCAGACCAACAAGGAAAGTTTTGGGAATTAGGGTTAAGAATTATATCAGTCTCTATTTCACTTGGTTTAAAGGAGAAAAGACTGAGTTCATCAAAGTTAGCTTAGGGCAGGAAGGAGTAAGCAGGTATTAGAAGTGCAGACAGTTAAACTAGAGAAGAGGAGGTCAGTAACACTAATGAACAGAAAATATAGAGGTTGGCCCAAAATCTTGGAAAGAGAACATTTTACTCTGAGTTATATTTTATGCCCTCTTGACATGAGCTCTTTTTGACACAAAGGTATTCAACATAACTAGAAGGATGTCAGAGACCTAAAAGTCAACTGTCACAATTTCAGGCAGACGAATGAGTCACTAGTAGATTCTTTTAACTCTGCTGAGAAAATAAAGTAGTCTAGCAATAAATAAAAAATACAAAAATGATAGTTAAATGTTTTGAGGTCTTCTGAATTACAACAGTAAATGTACAATCAAACCATTTGTATAACAATAAAGAGAACAAAAGAATTTGCACATTTGGAAATAGTTTCATTTAGAAAAGCAAAAACAAAAAGAGGTTGCAAATGCATAGCATAATTCGAGCCCCTTTGGAATCTATTAAATGACTAGTTGAATTATACCTAATTTGTATTTTTCAGAATCAAATCACATTCTCTAATATTCAAAGCCATAAATGCTTAAAGGAAACCATTCAATAAAGGTCTTATTAGCAAAGATTTCCAAATATCTTCTTATATTGACTTTTCCACACTGACTTCATTGAGGAACCAATTCTGATGACTCGTTTCTCATTAGAATTGCCAGTGCTACCAATCTTCAATTCACAAATTAATAAAATATTCAATTGTGGCTGCTCATCTCTCTCTCTCTCTTGCTATCTGCATATCCAATATATTAAGAAACCTGGCTTAGCATCTCCCATTAACATATACTTGTTTGGTAACCATATTTTCCTCCCTGAACTATGTGTTACATATCTCTGTTTTTATATACTAAGGTTTTATATAAACAGGAGAACTGCTACCTACGAATAGCTTAGATCTTGATAAGCTATTAGTCCATTTATTTGACATCTCCACTTCTCAATGTATTATTGATTATTAATTCTATCTCATGGTAGCAAGCCAAGAAGATAAACATTGTTCAAATCCATGACAATTTGTGAGCTATCATGAGGTAAATTCCACAGCTATCTCTTTTTAGTCCAATGATATGCCTGAATATTTGTGAATTCAATTATTTTGCTTTAAAAAGTATTTTATTATGTGATAGAGTCAGCCCTCCTGATTTTAGTTTTCATCTATAAGTTTCTGTTTACTTATTCAGATGAAGTTCTGAATAATTTATATCAGCCTGTAGAATAGAATCTTCTTGTTTTTTATATAAATTTAATAAATATATACACAATTAATTTCAAGTATTTAAAATTTTCAATTTTGAGACCTTTGTTAAATTGTACTTTTCCAATTTTTATCTCAATAACAGGAAACATATTTTCTTGAAGATGCTAGAAATGTAATTTTTAGTTGATCTATTTGGCATTTATATTGTAAACTTCTCTTGTAAAGCTTCTGGATACTGGTCACATATCATTGTATCTAAACAAAACATTAAAGCTCAAGAAAATGTAATCCTAAATTTTTGTCAAGTTCTATGATAACACATCAACCTGGCTATCTTCTTTTCACTAATTCTATACTAATTATTTCCATCTAACAAAAGAACTTTTACTCATTCTAGGAAATTGACTCTAAGCTTCCTTTGCCTTCATTTAGTCAATTATATAAACAAACTTTATGTTATTATTCAGCCTTTAAAACATTCACTCAATAACAAATTAATAGAAAATTTCCCTTGGTTTTTTGATTGTCTGAATATTCAGTATCTGTGTGGTATCCTTCCCACTCAAACCCCAACTGAGCATGATAATTAGAATCTCATCCACCTACATAACTCCATATTCATCTAATAAGGCCCCAATACATCTAGAACTCAGATGTTACTGGGCCTTTCCCTTTAAATTACAAAGAGCTAGAAAATTTTTTTCACAATTTTGCATTAAAATATGTTTTTCATAGAAATATTATGTTATTACTGAGCATTTTTTAAAGATATTTTTAAATTCATCTTTGTTTTTGTGAGTGAAATATTATTTCAGTTATTATTAAATCTTTTGCAGAAAATCTGTATATATTTATGTCAAAGCTACTTTCTTTTCTGTCTTTCTGTAAATGGAAGGAATGCAAATGTTGTTTTTGATACTTGATCTCAAAACACATTGTATTCCCTTCTGTAATTACTTTGGTAATCCTCATGATTTCTAAAGTTCATACTTAGTTTACACTTATCTGTGGTTTCACTTTTCCTGATTTTGGTTGTCCGAGGTCAACCATGGTCAAGAGATATTATTAAATGAAAGATTCCAGAAATAATCAATTCATAAGAATTAAATTGCATGCCATTGTGAGTAGTGTGATGAAATATATCAAACTCTGTTGTACCCAGGATGTGGCTTATCTTTTTGTCCAGATTGTCCACTCTATACACACTCCCCATCTGTTAGTCATTCCATAGTTATCTCAGTTATCAGATAGACTGTTTTGGTATTGCTTGTGTTCAAGTAACCTTAATTTTACTTAATAATGGTCTTAACACACAAGAGTGGTAATACTGGCAATTTGAATAGTTCTTGACTTAATAAGAAAAAAAAGTTCTTGACTTAATAAGAAAAAAAGTTCTTGACTTAATAAGAAAAAATATATATATTGATGTTGCTAAAAATCTACAGTAACAAAAATCTTCTACCCATAAAATTGTAAAGAAGAGAAAGAAATTGTGCTAGTTTTACTATCACACCTCAAACTTCAAAAGTTAGAGCCACAGTGAGTAATAAGGATTTAAGATGGAGAAAGCATTACATTTATGGGTGGAAGATATGAACAGAAAATGTGTTTTGACTGATAGCAATGTGCTGCTCTAGAAAGCATTGAGCCTATACAACGACTTTAGCAAGGGATCTCCTGAAATAAGTGACTACATTTGCACAACTTTTTTTACTGCATATTGTTATAATTATTCTATTTTATTATTAGTTATTATTAATTTGTTACTGTGCCTAATTTATAAATTAAACTTTATTATATAAATGTATGTATAGGAAAAAATGTAGTATATTTGGGTTCAATACTATTCATGATTTCAGGTATCTGAAATCATGAGGATTTTGGAACATATCCCTCCAGATAATGGAAGACTACTGTATTTATAGTATGATAGTCACACGGACTAGCTTTTGGTTAAATTTTAATCTAAATAATTATTTTTTTGTATAACAGATCATTTCTTTCAACCTGGATTTTTAAATTTTCTAAGGATGTATCTGGCTGGGTTACAGAGTATATAGAGACAAACATTAATAGACTTTATTTCGCATTGAAGGACTTTAGATGGAAATAATTATTTAATACCATGCAGAGAGTTGATAGCATAGACAAGGCCAAATCCCTGATTCTTAAACTTGGAATGTTCTATGATCTTTATTAAAATTTAAAACCTGAAATAAACATAATCATTTTTTTTACTTCCATCTCTGTAACAAATATTTTGAATATTTGATTTATTCTAGGCACTTTTACGCAAAAAAATAAATAAATAAATAATGCGGTTGAAAATTTTGATATATAAGAGAAGTTTAATAATAATGAGCAGTAAAGGAGTGATGTCACTGCACAGGTGTTCAAAAGCACAACGAGAATATTTTGTTTTTTAATTGATAAAGAAATCTTGAAAAGATCAAAATAAAATTATGCAAAGGATGACAGGCAGAATCAAGATAGGCAGAACAGAGAGTACATTTCAGAGAAATCGCATAGTAAGGATATATTATAATTACATATGTTTAGAGAAATACAATAAACTTGACCCAGGGATATTCCTGAGAGTTTAATTATAGAGTTGGACTGGGGTCAAATTATGAATAGGATGAAATATCTAATTAACAGTTTTGTAGAATGTTTCACAAGCAATTGGGAGCCATGTAAGGTTTACGAGCAAAGTTGTGACAAAAAGAATGTTATATTTATACTTTTTATGATGAAGATTGCAAGAAGAAGAAACAGCAGGTGTTCAGGTGTTATAAAAACCTGAATTTTAATATTTTTAACATTTATTGTGTTGTTATTTTGTTTGTTTGTTTGTTGGCAGGACGGTGGTGTATGAAATTCTCTGAAATAGTCATTTAGAAAAAAGAAACAATTATAATACTTCAGCACCACTGATGTGAAGAATGTGGATATAAAACAATTACCACTTGAGAATATTGAGATATTGTCATAGTAGAAACAAGTTTCAGAGAAAGCAAGAAAGAGGAGAGAAAATTCAAAGAAGTTAAAGACTTTTTTCTATTGTTGACCATGTAGTTTCAGAGGATCCATGGAGAAGGTTTGAAAAGATAAGAAGAAGTGGAAGATGAGTACAGAATGCTATATTTATCAAAGAATAGAGAAAGACGCTATACTTCCTGAACTGTTTTGTGAAGCAAGCATTCCAGATACGAAAATCTGTCAATTATGTTACAAGATAAAAATAATTATTATCTTTCATCAACATGGATGCAAATAAACTTAACAAGTATTATCAAATCAACACATTGAAATATCAAAAAAACATTATACAACATGAAAAAGTGATTGTTTCACATTCAAAAAATCAACATAATCATCACATTAATAGAATAAAGAAAACCATATGATAATCTCAGAAGATGCGAAGAAAAGCATTTGACAAAATCCTTCAACTATTATGACAGATATCTCAACAAGCTAGAAATAGAAATACTCATATTCTTATAAATAATAATTGCAAAAAATTTATAGTTAAAATAATATGAAATGAAAAGTTAATGCTTTGTCCCTGAAATTAGGAACAGGCACTTTTTT
>NW_011888901.1:1528776-1552229 GCF_000151845.1 Pteropus vampyrus
AGAAAATAAAAAAAGACTTTTCAAGTCAATAAAAATTATGAACAACACATTTTTATAAACATAAAATTCTTAAATAAATATTTCATAAATAAAAGTTGAATAAGTACATAAATAGATGCTCAGCATTGTTAATCACCAGATGTAAATTAAAACAATAATGAGGAGTTCCATTTCCTGTATGACAGCAAGAGGACCTCTGCAGATTCATTCTCTGTCAAAAGTAAGCTTTAAAACTATCTTAAAAATTACAAAGTTATCTCTCTTTCCCAAAATGCACATAATCCTTTACATCTCCTTTAAAGACATGTGATCGGCTTGGATAGTGGGTGTAGAAAAGAGAGGATGAATATGGATTGTATACCTGTCTTGGCTATTTGAAAACAGTGGAGAATTGAATATAGTAGCACATATATTCTTCAATTGTCTTAAATCCCATTTTATTATTCATAGTACTCATTACTCCTTTAACATTGATGTCTTACATTCTCATGTACATTTGAAGATGTTTCTCAAACTCATAAAAGAAAAGTATTGTTTTTGACAAATTTATTTTCCCTAAAATCTCCTTTCACTGCATTCCTCTTAATTGGTTTAGTGCTAAGAAGAGTACACATGTTATGTACTGTTGTGTATCAAACTACTCCTAAACTTTCCAGCTAAAACAATATGCATGTATTATCTCAATTTTTCTTTTTGTAAGAAGTCGTTATAGCGTAGCTGGGTCTTTTGCTTCAGAATTTTTCATAAGACTGTACTCAAGATTTTGGCTAAAGTTGAGGACATCTCAAAGTTCAACTAAAGGAGGATGATTTTTAGGCTCACCTAAAGTTGCTGGACTGAGGGCTTCACTTCCTTACTAGCTGTTGGTCTGAGCCTGACCTCAGTTCCTTGACATGTGGTTCTCTCCACTATGGCAGCTTCATCAAAGTCAGCAAGAAAGAGAATCTGTTAGCAAGATGAAAATCACAGTCTTTTGTAACTAAATCTCAAATTTCAGATATTGCACTGGTTTGAGTAATCCATCCTGACAATAAAGAAATTGCACTGCCAATACACAATAGAAGTAAAGAGTAGAAAGTTTAGAATATAAAAATCCTCATTTTCATTCTTGTTGAGGTTGGAGTTGATGAGAAATGGATACAAGTTCTAGTAGGTACACAGATTTTAGTTTATCTTTGTCTTCACTGCTCTTCTTTACTTCCATCTTTTCTTCCTGACTGCTATCCTTGCTGAGTTCTGGTACTCCATCACTAATCTTCCATGAACCTCTCCACTAGCTTTCACAATTTTATAGTATCTAATTATCATAATAAATTCCTTATTCATAGTACTTATTCCAGTTTTGTTTCCTTGATAAAATACTGGAAAGGAGAAAAAAAGAAGAAAGGAAGGGAAGAGGGTAAGAGAAGGAAGAAGGAAGAGGGAGGAAAGAAAGAAAAGAAGAAAGAAAGAATGGAAGAAGGGAAAGAAAGAAGGGAGAGATGGATGGAAGGAGAAGAAAAATTTTAATTACAAATATGAAAAATTATTAGTAGTAAATTATAACAACACAGTTAAAGTTTTCCTGGACTAATTTAGTCATCAAAATAGTTATTTATTGTGTAGTCATTATAATGTTCTATAATGTTTAAACTGTGCTGAAACATTTAAAACTTAAAACATACCTATGAGGTGGATAATACTATCAAGTCTAGTTTATAGATAAGCAAAAAGTACAACAGAGTGATTATTAAGTGACCCTGCTTCACAGAATTAATAACTGAGGGATCTCAGATTCCAATCCCTAACAGTCTGTTTCTAGAGCTCATACTTTTACACTTGACCTTAGCCAAAAAGCTGAGAAATGAAAGAGAGCTCACACTTGTTACTAGATGTCTATCATCAATATCACAACATTGAAATGATGTAATTAAGGTTCAAAATTGAAGTAACTCTCTAGAAAGTGAATTGGAAGTAAGAGCTGAACTGGAATTCAACTCAGGTCTGTCTGACACAAAAACTAGTACTGTTTTGACCAATACCACATTAGATTACTATGTCTCTAAATATATGGATGTAGCTAAAGCTATGTTCAGAGTTTCATTATAATTTAATATGTAGTATATTAAAGAATGTATGAAAATTAGTGGATTAGGTATTCAACAATATTTAGAAAAAAATTCTAAACCTGAGCAACTTTAGAATGAATCTACACACAAAATTTTAAATAATAGTCAATTAAAATATAGTATAATTATAGACAATAAACTAAACTAAAAGTTATTGTTTTGAAAAGACCAAAATAATAAATTAACTTTTGTAGGTATATGAAGAAAAAAAAGGGATAACTAACTAATACATATAATATATAAAGAGCTATTAAAGAAGACTTTTGAAAATTCTTAGGAAATGCACAACATTCTATTAATAAATTAGCAAGTCTCAATGAAATTAAGGTTTAATAGGAAAATTGTAAAAAAGACCAGTAGGAATAAATAGAATAAGTTTTCAAAAATATGAAACTCTGATGTTGGATATGCAGAAAAAAATATGTTCTCTGTAAGAGGGCAATTTGGGTGATAGTTGGACCTTGCTACATTTTATATCCTGCTAAGCAGGAAAAAGGTTTAATGTATTTATTCTAAAATATTGTCTCTGGAAACATAATGATTAAGCTTTAGTGTGAAAGGAAGTATACAGCATCAGAATTGGCGTGGACTACACAACAAAGAAGGCAGTCTCTTCTCCATGACCTTCAACAATTAATCTCAACTGACCTCATTTCATTCTCTGTGAAATAAAGAGGTTGAATCCCACGATGTCTAAGATTCTTTCTAGCTATATAATTACATGGTGCATCAGCTCTCTCTTTTGTAGGAGGATAATTTAAACTTTATCGCTAACAAGACATGTTCCATTGAGGTGTGATATCGCTTTATTATTATCCTTTACATTGAGAGGAGTTGTATTTTTCACAGTAAATGCCTCCTTTATATGCAATTCAATCTTTTAAAAGCATGGAAGAATTAGGGGGAAGAATATCATTGTAACATTTTAAAACAAATATTTAAATGTTCATATTGCCCCTGTCTCTCCAAATTACTATTTTGGCTCTGGTACAAAAGGTATAATTTGATGGATTGTCAGAAAAATTATACCATACTCTAGTTACCCAGAATTATACTTCTTGGTGCATAACGCCACATAAGATGTCATGGCCACTGCTGCATAGTAAGTAGGCAAATTACTCCCATCTTTGTTCATCCAAAGCTCTTAAGTTTGAGCCACATTTTTCAGTACAATAATTCCTGAGAATGAATCAAATCCAGCAGATCTCATATAATCATAAATCTGAATAGTGCTTTAGTAGTAATTTACCTTATTTTGGCAGGAATGGAAGCAAAGTACAGAAAGTTTAAGAGAGGTACCAGAGATCACCCTGTTAGAACCAAGGCTTGACCTGAGGCTTGAATTTGTGGATAATTGAACTCACTTGGTCCTGAAACTGGTTACTCCTCAACGGTGTTCAATATATGTTATGCCTCTTGTTATTCTATTTCTGTCCTATTTTTTAATAAATTACAGTAGGACACCAATTGATAAATGTAGAAGAAATGGTGGAATTGGAAGGTCAACATCTTACAACTGTTATGGTCACAATGAATCACCAATTGATGTTGAAACTAGCAAGTGAGCATTTAATGAGGAACAGGATGTTTACATAACATCAAAATATGTCCCCACACTACAAATTATCCATTCATAATAAAGAGGACAATGATAACTTTATAGTAGAGAATATGGCAGATATCTTCCTAATCAAGTGATAAAAATTAACTCCATGAATAACGTCACTCACTATTATGATGTTCTTGACAAAAAGTGTATACCTGTATCTAGTCATGAGGAAACATCAGACAAACTCAAATCTGAGAATATTCTACAAAAATGACCAGTAGACTTGAAAAAATATCAGTGTCCTTCTGAAAGCACACGATGATACTCATTTTTGATGGTTTTTCAAATTGTTCTGGTTTTTGTCTCTTTAACATCTGTCATCAGTATGTAGAGGCTGAGAAGTGAATGTAACAGGTATAAATAACATTTAAAAAAACTTAATAGCTTTGTTATAATCACTGTTGTTCAAGATCACTGTCAGAAGTGTTCCAATGGCCAGAATGGTTTTAAAAAAATACAACCATGAGAAAGAAATCTTAGATGATAAAAAGCATCTCACTGTAGACATTCTTACCTCATATTTTGCTGGGTCATGTTTATTTATTTCCAGATCTCTTTCCCCATGTTGTTGTTATAAAAGAGTACTCTGCTGATTGTGGATACTTTAATGTTAGATGCACTAAAGCAGATCTGGAATCTGAAGTAGCTAAAGTAGCTATAAAGCTGGGAAATACATTCACAGCTGCAGAAACCGTGATAGGGAGAGGACCTTTCTTTTTGGTTTTTGTTTTGTTTTCTGGTTTTAAAGAGAAGAGAGCTTATTACAAAGAGGGTCAGTCTAGTGAATTGTGCAGAAATACTTGTTTCTAAACTATCCTAAAGAAAACTTATGAGAGTTTTTTGAAGTAGAAAAAAGTTATTAAAGTTGAAATCTTAAATTATAAAAACAACCATTGCAAGTCAAATAACTAAAAGTAGAACTCATTTTATGCAATAAACATGAAGGAAAATACTACTGTATAGTTTTTAGTTTTTCGTTTGTCCGTTCTTTTGTTTAAATGAAGAAAAACTTTGCTTAAGGTTTGCAGACTTTTGAGTAAATCTTAATGATCCTACACCTTTGGAGTAAAATTTAGTGCTTATAAGTCTCCAATTGTATTTAACTCCTGGTTGGAATTTGAAAAAAAAAAAAAAAAAGAAAAAGAAAACCTAATTAAAATAGGTGAAAGTTCCTTGACAATTCAGGTGAATACACAAAACTTGAAAAAAAGAAACGTAAAACAGTGTATTGAAAGACAAAGAGAGACTAGAATTGTTATCTATTATTGAGATTATAGATTTTATGACATTTAATATAGTTTTGAGATCTTGGATTGGATCTTGATAGAGAAACATATAAAAGATAACACTGGAAAAATTAGTGAATTTTTAATATTGCCTATGTGTTGATCATAGCATTGTATCAGTGTTGATTTTTTATTTTGATTATTATAGTTATGTAATAAACCTAATTGTGGTGGATCATAGTAAATAGGACCTATCTGTGCTCTTTTTGCAAATTTACTATAAGTATGAAATTATTTCAAGGCAAACAAAAATTAACAAAAAATCTCAAATTGAAATAGTAATATGCATTTTTATAACAAATGAAATCTTCCAAAAATGCATAAAGATAAAATTAGTAAATTTCTCCTCAATATCTCCCTTCATTTTTTTTCTTCTGAGCTAATAAATATATGCATGCAAAAATGTTTCATCATTCCACATCTTACTGTATGTATATTTCAATGGCTGCATGAATACACACATGTAGGATTTTTAGTTTTTATTTCCATAGTTATTTATTGTTTGTACATTACTTTGTAACTTGGATCAAGAATGTCTGTCAAGTTTTATTTAGTATAGAAATATCTCATTTGTTTTACAAGTTACTTAATATCCTATAGTATAGAGTGATCCACTGTTCATTCAACCATTTCTTTAGATGTTTGAAATTAAGGTTGTTAATTTTTTTTCCATTACAAACAATGCTGCAACAAATATCATCATATCTAAAAATGTTATATACATAATATTTTATTTATGTATATATGCATGTATATATAGATATACCTGATAATTCTTTAATTCAAGTAAGTGTTTCCCAAATGTGATAACTTAGTGAAAATGCATATTTCAACAAATATTACCATAAGACTTTTTAAAATTATTGTTTTCCATCTAAAATATATGAAAGTTTGGATTCTTCACTCTTAAAAATATTAGAGTTTCTTCACAATTTTTATTTTTCCCATATACTACTTTATAAAACTGGGAATTACTTTCTGCTTTTGGGTGTGTGTGTTGTCCTGATTTCATGTATTTTTTTTTTAAAGATTTGACAATCTGTATTTTAACAATTGCATTTTTTATGCTATTTTAAATGGTGTATTTACTTTTTATAATGAATAAAAAAAGAAATGTGAAAGTGAGAGTTTAATGATTTCTATAACATTCTTCAAAAATACATGCCTAACTCATGTATTTTTAAAATATATTATAAATACATTACAAATACATTGTAAAAATACAGAATAATCCACGACAAATACAGAGAGAAAGTATCATGAAATTATATACAATATAACAAATAATTAATAGGTGCACTTAAAATTTATGGTGTGAATTTTCAGTGCTTATTAATATGATAAAGTATTTCATTTAAAGAGTTTATGTGTTTACTATTGCAAGATCTACAAGCTGAGCTCCAAAAGAGAAGTTTGAGATGGAGCAGTTCTCATATCTTTCTCTGCTTCTTGCTTTGTCTTTTATTCTCCATAATTGATCTTTCTCTTTTCAGTAATCAACTCATCTTAGTTACATAGAAAAATTCTATGCTCAAGATTTGTGGATGCTTTCTGGAACCTTGGAAACTAATCTGTCCCTGTCTATGCTGATCTCTGGAATTAGATTCCAGCACTCATCCTCGTGGTCAGGATTTTATTAGTCTCAAACTTAGCTAAACTTGACTCATAGGGGTGTAGTGCACTGAGTCTCAGGTTTTGGTCTCTAGGAGTATAAGCAGTGAAGTGTTTCTTGTTTACTGTTTTTAATCACATAGATAAGAACTACTTTATCTACTCTTGAAACAAAAGCTTTGAAAATGTTTTGTTACAAGATTGAAAGAAACACAATTGGTTTCACATTTGAGTAGCCAGCTATAAATGATTTGTGCTGTCTTATGCCTTACACTTACAGTTACTATTATATAATTCGCTTATTAATTAATAAAAACATTCTTATGGGTCATCTGTTTAAAACTAAAGAGGGGCTTTGGATTCTTAGGTTAAGTCTAATTAGTAAGTCTTCTCAAGTTCTTTGTGATGGAAGATAAGTTTTTTTTTTGTTCTTCTTAGTTTTTAGGTTTATAATTTTTCACAGACCAGTACATGCTGTTCATATTACATGTAATTCAGCATGTTAGTTCAACAACACCTGAACAGATATAAAACTGTTCTATAACAAGAAGATTCATTTCCATGTTGACACAATGTGTTTCTAAAGGCTCACTCTTAATTTCTATATTTTCTCCTCATTGACACTTGGCAATTGTGGAACAGCATTGGGGCTGCAGACCACTGTGAGAGTCAAAGACTGAGAAGGATAATTCAACTAAAATATTTGCTAGCTTAAACCACTTCCTTTGCTTACTTGCAAAATCTTTGTTTAATATTTTGCTTCTTGTCATCACCTACTACATATTTTTCTATTTTTATTCCTCTTCTCACATAATGTAGAACTAAATAATTATATTTAATATGGAAAATATGATAATGTAGAAAATTAGAGTCAAAAACAAGAGCAACTTCCTAGCCATGGAAATCATATTCTCTATCAATCTCCTCTACTGAGGGCAAAGTTCTGTGAGGGGTTGAGTATTTTTCTAGCTAGCCTTATGAATAAAACATTCCAAAGCTGAAAATATTCAACAATTAATGCATATAATTGATTTGTTAGAACTATAGGGATCACGGGTAATTGAAAGGGATTTATGTCTGTCAGCTTTTACATCTAGCTTTTAGATAGAATTCCTTTTTTTTTTTTTTAATAGAAACTGAATCTCTCAGACACTTTTATGACAAAGACACTTGAGGAGAAAGCAGACACTGTAGAATTCAGAAATGTTATAGGACATTGGCCTTCCTCCAAGATACTTTTAAAACCTAGCTGTGCAAAAATACCTGGCTTAAACTGTAATGTTCTTGGTATGGTAATATCTTTTTTTTTCTTTTTCTCTTTTATTTTAAAATCTCTTTAAAAATATTTATATAGTTTCTAGTCTATTGTAGATTCTTGGATGACTCAATATTTGTATTAGAGAATTTACTAAATTCTGCAGCAAATATCCATGGTTGCCTATGGAAAATTCTTCCCAACTTTTTGTTATCAAAACCCTAATTATGTTATTATATTCACCCCTCATAGAAGTGTAAATCATGATGGAAATTATTTGATAATGTTTATTTTAGGAGTAGATATAAGACTTAGTTATGGCCTAGGAAATGTTAGAAAAGGAAGTATTTTAAGGAGTTTCTAAGACAGATTCACTAACTTTTAGAAAAGGTGCCTGGAAGTAGCAGATTATTTTTCCATTTGATATTGTCATGCCTGCAAGTGATTCCTGAAAATAAAATAGTCAGTTTTACTCATAAAGAAATTCAACATACTAAGCATGACAGAAAAAAAAGTGGGGTGAAAGTTGAATTCTTGATGACCTCATTTTGCCAAAGAAGTAACCAAATCTACAGCTGCTTTATCCTTGAACTTTGGCTAAGTAAATTAATTTTCCATGTTGTTTTGGTCATTTTAAATTAAGTTGCAACTAAAATTTACACTTGTCACTGTGTTAGGCACCAATGATGAATATTTTGTAGTAAACATGATCTGTCTCTTCTGTCACTTGCATTCTGGTGCTATTTCTCAGCACCTTCAGAGTTAGGTAGGATCCATACTTTTTGGTGTTAATCCTGAATTACAGATTAGGATCTAGCAGTGACTAATAGTAAAGTAGGTTGTATGAAAAAGGTTTACATTTTCAAATTCTAAATTTGGACATGTTCACTTTTCCATAAGTTGGTAGTTTGGTCAGAATCTTTATGAACTGTTGGAGATCTTTTTCTTCATAGATTCATCAAACAGTTTGTTCCCCCAAGAGAGGAACCCTAGAACAGGTTTCAGCTCTTGTTTCTGATGAATGTTGGCTATGTAAAGTGATAACTCTCTTAGGACTTTAATGAATTTGGAAATAGTCACAAGTAAGCAAATTCTAGATTATCACTGAAAGTGCTTTGTGCCCAGTGCTACTAGAGATAAATTGCACTTTGAAAGAGATTTACTTCTAATAGTCTACGATATGAGCATATAGCTTAAATATGCATACAAATATTGAATCATTATATGTATACCTGAAACTAAAGTACCATTATATGTCAATTATATCTCAATATAAATACATACATACACACGTACATACATACATACATACATATATACATACATACTAGAATGGACATAGTGTGCTATTAATATGAATCAAATGTAACAGATTACAAAAGGCATAATCCATTCTATGCATTGGGGAATAGTTTAAAGACTGTAGTTTTTCAAAAACATGCTCAAAAAGATAAGTAAAAAAAAAAGTTTAGTGGTTTTAATATTGTTCTTTTATTTAGACATATATAAATGTGTCCAATCCTGAGTGTTAGCTAAAAGTAAATTTACCATATTGTAAATATATGGTTACAAATATTCTTGATCATTATTTAAGAAACTTGTCAGTAATTACAAAGTAAAAAACATCAGGGTAGGTAAAAAAGTTGATACTATATTTTGTTTCTTAAAAAGAAAACTTTAAAATATATGTTAAACAGTAAAAACATTAAACAGATGTCATATGAAATAAAAATTTTAATGAGATTTCTCCCAGGTAATTAGAATCTTGGAATGTTATCAGGTGAAATAGCTTCCTTGGTCTCAAAACTCTTAGAGAAATCTGATATTTCAGATGAGCTAAGAAAAACTATATCACGCTGTTTAATTAGTGGAAACTATGCTTTGATACACATACTTTCAAAGTGAAAGAGATGATTTGGAATCCACAATTAATTATTGTGTCCTTAATAAATATAAGTGGTAAATAATATTTGGTAATGTGTGAGCATTAACCTCTTTCATAGATTATAATGAAAGTAAGTATTAGACTAAACTCTACTACACATTCACTCCTTAACAAAGCAGGAAAAATGTCAATCTTAATAATCCCTTGTCTAAGGTCAGTGACCTCTGGTCTCCATATTTTCGTCACTCCAAAACACTCTGAAAAAAAAAAAGAATGACTTGAGAGAACTATAGCAGTGTTGTAGTAGCAGTGCTAGGGTGACCATTTGGCAGATGTAGGCAAATAAGAGGTTGAAGATTCACATGCCCTGCTCATTTAGTCAGAGTGTTTATAAACTGTTTTAAACACTCACCATATCTTGAATGTTACTTATTTCATCAAATTCTAACAGTTTTAACCTATTTAATAAGTGTTACACTTTTTCAATTAAAACTTTTCTTTTTCTAATTTTCATTGCATTAATTAAGAAAAAGTGTCCCAACCACAGTCTGGAAACTTCTTGGGGCTATGACTCAAAACTTTCTTCTGAAAAGAAATTAGCATTTCTGATAAAATAAGTAATATTTAAAGAACTTTATTGAGAATAAGATTTATTCTGAAAGTAATTGTGAAACTGCTTATATTCTCGCCTAGCTGAACTTGCTATAATTGATTATTAGTTCCAAGATAATTTTGTCAATTCTTTTGGATTTTCTACATAGATAAATAATCATGTCATCTTTGAACAATCTGTATATCTTTTTAAAAAAATTTCTTGCTTTATTGCATAATCAAGAATTTCTAGAATGATAGTAAAAGGAAATGGTGAGAGGGGACACCCTTGCCTTGCACATCATCTGAGTAGAAAAGCTTTAAGTTTATTACCATTAAGTATAATGTTAACTGTGAACTTTTTGTGGATATTCTTTATCATATTAAAAAATTACCTTTGTATTCTTAGTTTATTGAGAGTTTTTCTTATGATTGGGTGCTGGATTTTGTCAAATGTCTTTTCTTCATCTATCGACATAATCATATAATTTTTTTTGCCTTTTTGTTTGTTTTTTGTTTTGTTTTAGAAGCAAGTTGACCATGAATTGTTTAGCTTAAACCAGGTTTCCACAAACAAACATTTAGCCTAATGTGATAGAGTCCATTAATTAGGTTTTGAATGTGGTGATGTCAAACTAGCCTTTCATACGTGGGATAAATATTACTTGGTTGTGGTATATAACTCTTTTTGCACATTGTTGAATTCAATTTACCAATATTTTGTTAAGGATTTTTGTATCTGTGATCATGAGAAGTATTGGTTTGTAGTTTCATTTTTTTGTAATGTCCTATTCTGGTTTTGGTTATCATATTTGTGGGTTTAAGGTTGCTTATAATATTCTTTTGTTATTCTTTGCATGAAACATACTGTAGTGGTGTCCTTTTATTTCTAATATTAGTAATTTGTGTTTTCTCTCTTTATTTCTTAGTTAGCCTCCCTAGAGGCTTATGACTTTTATTGACTATCTTGATTAACCAACCAGCTTTTAGTTTCATTGATTTTCTCTATCGATTTCTTATTTTAAATTTTACTGATTTATGATCTATTTTTTTTCTTTTCTTCTATTTTTTTTAATTTAATTTGCTCTTATTTATCCATGCATTTAATTCTAGAAATTTTCCTCTAAGTAATGCTTTTGCTACCTCTCATAAATTTTATAACTGTGCTTTCACATTTATTTAGTTCAAAATATTTTTCAAATTTTCTTAAGATTTTTTCTCTGACACCCGTGCTATTTAGAAGTGTGTTGTCTGACTTCCATGTTTTTTCAGTTATTTTTCTGTTATTGATTTTTAGTTTAATTTCATTGTCATATAAGAGCAGACATTGTATGATTTTTCTTTTTTTTTAAATCTGTTAAGGTGTATTTTATGGCCAAGAATGTGGCCTAAAAATGTATTGATGACATATTCTGTTCTTCAAGAAGATATTTTTATGCATATATGCAAAAAAAAAAAAAAAGGGGGAGAAATAGATGAATTCACTATCATAGTTGGAGACTTCAACACCCCTCTCAGAAATGAACAGATCTAGCAGGCAGAAAATCAGTAGGACATAGTTGAACTCAACAACACCATCAATAAATTGGACATAATTGACAACTATGTCATAATATACAACACTTTCTCAGAAAAATAAAAATTGAGAGAATTTGTTGCCAGTAGACTTGCCTTGCAATAAAAATTAAGAAATGTTCTTTAGAGAAAAAAATAATAATATAGGTCAGAAACTAATATCTTCATAAAGAATGAAAGCTTTAGAAAAGAAATAAGTAGAGATAAAATACTTTTGTTAATTGATTTAACAGATAACAATTTGTGCAAAATAATAATAACAACAATGTATTTGATTATGGCTGTATATATATACATATATGCTTATGTATGCTTATATATAAGTGAAATAAATGACAGCAAAATTATAAGTGACAGAAGGTAAAAATTAGGATTATTTTGTTATTAAATGGTATTCACACTATCTGTGAAGTTGTATAGTATTATTTGAAAGTGGATTTGGATTAGATGTAAATATATATTACAAACTCTAGGGCAGCCATTAAAAAACAAGGTAAAACTGATTGCTAAGAGAAGAGAGAAAGTTCAATTAAACCACACACACACACACACACAAACACACACACACACACAAACAGAAAAAGAATAGATTAGACAAATAGGAGCAAAGAACAAGTCAATAAATACAAAATAGTAACTAATATAGTAGGTATAAATCCAACTATATCAATAATCATTTTGAAAGTCAATAGTTTAAATGCACCAATTAAAAGAGATTTTTAGAGTGGATCAGAAATATCACCCAGCTACATGTCGTCTACAAGAAACTCACTTTAAATATAAAGACATGTGGATAATAAGTAATTAAAGAAAAATATATCATGTTAATACCAATCAAAAGAAAGCAGGAGTGGCTATATTAATTTCACACAAAGAAGACTTCAAAGTAAGTAAAGTTAGTTCAATTAAGAATAAGATAGATAAAAGATATTCTCTGCATTTTCGGGATATATGGATTGGAATGAGTTAAAATGATTTAAAATCTCAGTCATTATTGTTTCAACATTTCTTCTTTTTTTTTTCCTCTCTCTTCTTTTGCTATTCTCATTACATGTATATTACACATTTTGGAACTTTTCCAAGTACTTGAACACTGTTCTGTACTGGGTAAAAGGAACTGCTATAAATAAGCCTTTAGTAATGTGTGAGTGAGGTATGTATGTGAGGGAGGAGCATTCTACAGCCTATGATTAGCTCTCAGTATTTCAGTTAACTTAGGCCTCTGAATTGTGAATTAACAAGTGTTTCTCAGTATTTTTTTTTTCTCCATTAGGCGGAACAGGATGGCTAAAGTGGGCTGGAGTAGGCTGTTTCCCTTTCTCCAGGTCAGTTAGACTGATAATACCTCAGCAGGCTGTTCTGGCTAACTAGATTCCTAGCTAGTTAGACATGAACGACAGGGGAACAAAGCAATAGAGACTCACCCTAGAGACCGCCCAAAAAACACTCATTTGGTAGTTAGAGAATCTTTCCTGCATCCCCAGAGATCAAGAATAGGTGGGCCATAATCTATAGCTGGTTTAATTCGGCCACAGATGCCTGGGCAGAAGTTACTACTTTATTTCCCCACAATCTCAGCCTCATTATATTGTCCTTATAATATTATGTTTATGCCTATAAATTCACGAATCTAATTTTAACAGACTGAATTCTGAGTAAGCGCATGCTCTCTAGGCAAATAATTATATAGTAGCCATGTGTCAATCAAAATGACACCACATGCCAATCATCTAAGAACGCCTTTGGAACCACCCATCGTAGTCTAAATATAATGCAGACCTCTCTGTCCCCCGAGGTTAAGCTCTCTATCTTTCCTGGTGGCAACCCATCTCCCATGGCACCCCTGCAGGGCAGATATCCTCATTTCCACGTGGTCGGCCAGCGTTAGGTTTGACCCATGTTCTACCTGAAAATGTGCCTTTAATAAACGAATATTTCTCATAATTTCTCATAATTCACGGAGTTGAAATTTATTTCTTCATCAATTATAAAGACTGAGGTGTGTGTTACCAGAACTCTGATCATCACAAGGTAACATTCTCCTGAGGGCAGAACTTGTTAAGGAACAGAGTGCTCTGGTGTATTTGAAGATGATTTCTTTACCATCTTCCTGCCAGAAGCCTGAGGGGATTTTTCTCCAATATTTACTGTAAGGATCTAGTTGATTTCCTTAAGGTAAATTTTACAGTATTGTGAGCCTACCTATCCTGGGTCCCTTGGAGTTTTATTTATGACAGTGTTTTCACTGAGCCTCCAGCCATTCAATTACAGTTTATAGCCCAGCTCTGGTTTCTACCTGATTTCTTCCTGAGTCTCTTCTCTGATAAGCCATTATTCCTTTTATTCACCTTTCTCTCCAATATGGGGGGCAGTGTTTTGTTCTGTGTCTTTCTTTTTCTTCTGAGTCTAAAAAGAATTGATGATTTTTTAGTCTGTTCAGCTATTTACTTGTTGTTAGGATATAGTGGTGACTTTCAGTCTCATTACATGTTAATCTGGAACCAGAAGACTTTATTCACTCTTACTCAAAAAATATAAGAGACCCATGTACAATTGTTTATTTGCTCAGAGTTCATTGTTCAGAGTTCAGTTATCACAGATAAAAATGCTAAATATCTGTTTATTCAAATAGAGGCAACATAGTTACCAGGATACTCACAAAGCAGAATTATTTCCTTACATATTTAATTATTTCCTATTAGAAGTATCAAACTAATTTTTGAATCCCCAAATCCAGCAACTTAACCCCAAAAATTATAATCTTCTTTCACAGTTCTGGAGGTTGACAGTCTCAGTCAATTAGGGTTGTTTGTTGATGAATGAACAACCAAGCCAATCCAATAAATACTCTATTAATTATTTATTACATTGCTTTTAATGGGAGTTATTTGGTAAATATTGTTTGAATGTATAGATGCATGAATATACCTGAGGATAATTAGTTCCTAAAGTAGAACAATCTTTCTACCATAGACTATCTCTATAATAGTCATAGTTCAAAAGTAAACTAGTGATATAAATGTCGAAGTTGCCTGCTCATGTAAAGAAAAGTCCATGAGATTTACCTAACAACAAATATTTTTAAGCCATCATTAAAATGAATTGGCTGATGGATTTTCCAAAGAAAAAGCATAAATTTTATTATATTATTTTTGTTTATAACTATTTATCACTGTTTACTTAAAACTTACCATGTTAAAGGCAATATGCAATTTTGGGAGGGCTAAACAAATTTAAGTACTTAAAGAAAAGTTCTTGTCCTCATTAATCTTATGTCTAACATATCTTTGTTGATTAGGGTTAGCAAAAAAAAAAGAATTAGTCTAAAAAATGTGATTAATTTTATAAATTAAAAATAATAATTATCTTAACAAAATAATATAAAAATGCCAGATTCTTATTTATTTTACTGTAGAGCAGTGGTTAATCTTTTCACCTTCAACAGCACATCTGGTGAATAATTACAACAAAAATTAAAAATCCTGGTAAAATTATACCAAAAATAATTGTAAAAATATCCATCATCAAGTAACAAATAGAAATGTATGAGCTACAAGTGCACAGGGAGAAATTCTCAATTACTTTTATCTTTACATGAAACTTTTGTTAATTTAAAATAAGAATTTAAACATGAAGGACATTGTTTCCTCTAGGCTTTCTAAACCAAATTAGTATATTCAATTTATATCATTCTTCACCTACTAATCTTTGAAAATCTAATCAGGCAAATGTTTTTGTACCAATATTGTATTATCACATCAAAGATATCTTATTGCTGGTTTTTCTACTATACTAAGATCAGTGGCTTTTACATTAATCTTAAACTAAATGCTACTTGCATGAGACATTTTTATTTTCTAGTATCTTTAAAGTACACTCCATCTCTGTTTGGTAAAATGAAATAAGCTATAAGATATCATTTGCTAAAATAACATTTAATATACTAATTGCAAATAGAGTCATTAAGAAAATGTTTAATGTACATTATCTCTTCCCTGATTTTAGAAATCTTGTGAGAAATCACTTGTTACTTTGGCATATACATTATCTTAGAAAGAATTTTATTAAATTTAGAAATGAAAATGAATAATTCAGCAAGGACCATCCTTTTATTTGCAGAAAATGAGGCCATGAGAAATGACTTCAAAATATAATACTGTAAGTTACTAATTTATAGATGATGTATATCTCAGTGGATAGAAGAAAGTTTATGGAAATTATTTATTTTTAAAGAGTGAGCAAACGTTATTCATATTCCTATGTTTTTTATCTAAATAATCCTTTATAACAAGCAAGGACAATATAAATGTAAATATTTACAAGTTCACAAATGGTTATAAGAAATGTAGAAGGATTTTAATAAACAAGATAATAATAATATTTAAAATTTCAGTGAAGTTCGTCTTTTCACTAATGGTTACAGTTTTTTGTTATTATTGTTCTGGGTTATAGAACCTAAATCTACATATCATGCAGAGGTGGTTTCTCAGAAAGCTGACTTTAATTTTGGTGATTACAACATATTGCTTTTTAAATTTATTATAAAGGCATCTTCATATAATGACTGGATTAAATTTCCAAAAGTACCCTATTTCTTCAGAATATTTGGGTTCCTCATTGTAAGAGAATTTATTACAGAATTTAATGTATTCCTATGGTCTTTTGATGACTCTTTCCATGAGATAATTCACAAATATATCTTTTATCATATGTATTCTGCCCATTGGCATTATTTAATTCTTTGTCTTCTCTGACATTCATTTGAATATCTTTCAGCAATGCCTCCCCATTTCTTCATTCATAATAGAACAGGATTCTTATGCTGGCATCCATTGTCTCTCTAAAATAGTGCACTCCATTTTGAGTCTGAAATTGTCTCATATTATCAAAGAGGAGAGCATTCCCAAAGGGGTTGTTACGGATTGCTGCTATGGATGATAATAGACTACAAAGCTGTAAGAATGAATATAGATAGCTTGTGTTAGATTTGAAAATACTTGATGGTTGCCCTAACAAATTATCATTAAATCACTGGCTGAAAAAACACAAATTTAATACCTTACAGTTCTAAAGTTTAGAAGTCTGAGATGGCTCTTACGAGCTAAAGTCAAGATATTGATAGGGCTGTGTTCCTTTCTAGAGATTCTAGGAGAGAATGCCTTTCCTTGCCTTTTACAGCCTCTAGAGGCCATTTCTTGACTCATGTCCCTCTTCTTCCCTCTTTAAAGCTAGCAGTATTTTATCTCTCTGATCCTTCTTCATAGTCACATCTGCCTATTAGACCCAGCCTGGAAAAGTTTCTGCTTTTAAGAATTCATGTGATTGAATTGGGCTCACCTAGATAATTCAGTATAATCTCTTCTTTTCAAGGTCCAAACCCCGAGTCGCATCTCCAAAGTCCATTTTGCTAAGTAATGTGGCATATTAAAGGGGTTAAACACAGGTTCTAGGGATTAAAACATGGATATCTTTGGGAGACATCATTCTGCATACCACAATCATCATATATTTTCACAAAGTAAATTAAGAATGAAAACTATAAATTGAGATCTGAATTTCTTTTTTCTTCATATTGCGCTGAAATCCCTCCCCATATTTCAGTTAAATGTCACTCAATGTTGTTTCTTCTATCCTTGTTTCTTCATTCCAACCACCTTAAATCTATCTTAGTCCCAAAGACTTGTCTCCACATATCATCAGTTTCTTAATGTTTTCTCTAATAATTATTTAAAAAATAAGCCCACATCTATGAACCTTAATATTGTCTCATTCAGCTAGAGAAAATATAACAGTGCTCTCAGTCGGCTATAATATGATAGATTTTCACCTCTCAAGATGCATTGAAGATAAAAATAAAGTTATAGACGCTTCCTCATTTTTAATCTTGATCAGTGCTGAAATATATCATGTGCTACGTTAGTGCCTTAAACCTCTTCTAAGTATTTCTACAGATCCTTTTATTCAGCTTTGGTGTCTACATTTCTATTTTTTTTTTTATCTTGAATTATTTGTATATCAGTTTGACATGTAAGGTGCTGTGGTATTTGGATAACACCTTTGACTTGCAAATAAAAACATATGACAAAATCTCATTACCAGCTATTTGAACATGAGCTAGTTATTGAAACTGACCTATATAAAATAGAATTGAAAATATCTGATTCTCTACTTCAGAGGTGGATTTTAAAGATGAGTTTATAAAATATGTAAAATTGCACTATTAGAAAATTTCATTAAACACTTTATAAAATAGAGTTGAAAATAGCTGATTCTTTACTTCAAAAATTGACTTTTTCTTTTTAAAAATTTATTTTTCAATTACAGTTGACATACAATATTGTATTAATTTCAGGTGTACAACATAGAGATTAGATATTTATATACCTTATGAAGTGATCAACTTAATAATAAGTCTTTGGAAGTTGATTTTGAGGATGTTTATAAAATATTTTCAATTATATTATTAGAAAATTTAAAGTTTATATAATAAATTTTTATAAAATAAAGTTCAAAATTTCAGATTCTTTACTTCAAAAGTTGATTTTGAAGATCAGATAAGTTTATAAAGTATTGCAAATTGCATTATTAGAAAATTAATTAGAAAATTAAATAGCTTAAAATAATTACTGAAAAATCATCCTAATTCCAAATATAATTTCATTTTTATTTAAGACAAAAATGAAAAAAATAGATATGTTTATAATTTACCTTTAGATTTCCCCATTATTTTTCTTTGTACATTTCATATTTATAGACTTGCTGCATACTCTAAACTGTGATTCCTATCATTAGGAAAAAATTTTAATTTACTTTATTCTTATTTTTAAGTGAAAGAAGTCATTTCCTTGACTGGTTCATCATTTCAGTAGGAATGATATTTAAAAAAAAATTATACTCTCTGAAAGTATAAATATGAATTGAAAGAAAATGTATAAAGAACAGTCTCCATGAGCAGAAGCTGAATTTTCTAAGAAATATGAAAGAAGATTAAGAATTCTATATTTTTTTTATTTTAAATTATTTGATTTTACTGTATTTATTAATGGTTCAAAACATATTTGCTCTCACTTAAAAGTTTTAATGAGGGCCATGTGATTGAAAATGTTTAATTTTTTAAAAGCAAAATTTTATGATACAGTGGTTCAAAGGTCTGGTTCTTAATTCAAATTATTTTGATATTTGTTTTTTAATTTAATTTTATTTTATTAATTTCAAGTATACAGTACATTGGTTAGACATTTATAATATTTTTATAATAGTGACTATTAAGTCACTATTATAAAAATTTTATATATTGTTTACTATAATATGATAAATATATAAGTAAATTACATAGTAAACAATATGTAAAATTTACCTTAAGACTGTAATTAAAATATTGCTACCTAATTTTACAGATGAGAAACCTGAGACTCAGAAATATTAAATAACATCTTTCAAGTTACACAGGTGTTACAAATGGCTGTGCTCAATTTAAATCCAGGTCAGCTTGATTTTGAAACTGTGCCCTTGTAAACTCTGCTTCATGAAGAGGTCTGTGATTAAATGATGTGATTTGAATTAAGAGGGATAGGCAGCCATTTGAGAACCTTTAATGCTAGACCAAAATTAGATACAGTACTCAATACGTTCTTCGCAAATTTGATGTTTTTATAGCAAGAAGAAATTATTTAATACTTGTAATGTTTTACTAAAAACAATTAGAGCAAAAAAAAAAACTATCATTGTTTAATTTTTCTGTGATTTTTTTAAAAATAGATGCTTTTATTATCTCCTAAAAATTAAAGAAAAACACACTTTAACTCTCTCAGACAGAAAATGATGATCATAAGACCAAATTCAGGATACAGGGGGAAAAAACAAAACTCTTAGACTGCTAGTGTTCAAACTACAAAGGATTGTAGTAGTTATTATTTGATTTATATTTGACTTTCTGTTTTTTTTTTTAATTTAGTATTCATTTAGTTGATAATTACAACATAAATTGTCACTCAGATTATGGCGAACAATATTTAAAATTCTAGAGAACAGACTCTAAATTTGAATTTTAGCTATGACCCACAAATACCATAGATTCACATTTCAGAAGCCTGTGTGCATAGCTTAATTTCTTCAATTTATTTTACATTAAATAAAATTACACACTGAGTAAAATTGATGCATTAGCCATCATAATGTTTGGCACCAAAAGTATTTTTAACTTAGCAATATAATTGTTAAATTTCAAAATTATACCTTGAGCATTACCTGATTATAACATAACATAAAATTTCTTGATTAAAATAATTTGAAAAATTCCCAAATTTTTAGAGTAAAATAGAAAATACTTATTATGTCAAAAGATCATCCAGGATATGACCCCAGATTACCTCTCTAAACTTAAGTTCTTGATGTGTCTAATCCGACTATATATATTTTTCATTTAATTACATGAACTCTCTAAATTCTTTCTTGCCTCAAAATCTTTGTGCACATAATTTATCTGATTAGAATTCTTTACTGTATATGTGACTAACTCCTACTTAGCCTACAGTTCCCAACTTTAACATAAATTACTCTCACATAGTATTTAATTTTTGGATATTTCCTCATTCACATCACAATTATATACATATTGAATGATATGAGCCAGACACTGTCAGTAGGGTGAAGATACAGCAGTAAACACATTTGTCCCAAATTCTTTATCTATAGGCTTAGTCATAGTTACTGTATTTCATTCAGAGTGTCAAGCTGTAGTGATAATGAAGTGATTGGCTGATTTTATTTTCATGGATATTTTGATGGAGTGCCCCGACAGTTTTGTTTCCTAAAGTTCTCATCCAGAAGAATTTTACTGAGCATAAATTGCTTTAAAAAATTATTTGTTGTCTACAGCCATACCACCCTGAACAAGCCCGATTTCCTCTAATCCCAGAAGCTAAGCAGGGTCAGGCCTAGTTAGTACTTGGATGGGAGACTACCTAGGAAGACGAGGTGCTGTAGGCGTGAAAAAAAAATGTATAATTTATTACATTATTATTAGTTCTTCGAAGTAAAGAGCATTTCATCATGGAGGAGTGCTTTGATCAGTTTTACAATTTTACACCTGGAGAAAATGGTGAAATCTATGGAATTCCTACATTTCCTCTCTCTTTTATTTTCCTCTCTCAGTCATATCTTCATATCTATGAAGTTCAGGTTTCCAACCACTCACTCTGTGAACTTTCATTTTGAGACGTTCCTTTTGCTGTTCCACTTAATTATTAAAGTAGTTATCTTTATAATTAGTTTTATAATTCACTCTTGAAAGCTATTTTTATGTTTGTGTTTATAAATTACTGTTAACAATCACTGTTACAATATTGTTCATAGTGCTACAGAAGTCATTACTTTTTACAATCTTTTATTAAAACTACTTGCATATCATCCCTGTGAAATTCTGTGATAATTAGTTCTGTAAACTCATTGAGAAGTCTCTCTATCCTAATAGTGTCTTCTTCATGCTTCTGAAGTATGTATGCATGGGTTTTGATACAGATTAATTAAAATCGACTATGTGCTTGGCCCTAGGGATCCAAATTCATAGACAGTTTCTTTGAAGAGTTTTTGTCTAATAGAATAATCAGAAGTAAATAAGCAAATGAAACCTAAAAGTGTCTTAATACATGAAAATACAATGTTTTATGAGAGCATAGCGATATGACAAAATAAAACTTTGTCCAGGAATATTAGAAAGGGTTTCAGTAATGGGGGCAGTTGAGCTGAGTCTTAAAGAGTGAGCAAGAATTAACCACATGAAGATATGAGAAATAGTTTCAGGCAGAAGGAAGAGCATGTTCAAAGATGTGCCCACATGGTCTACCCAACATCAAGTGTACATTGTAATTGGAGCAGAGAATATGTGTAATTGATTACTTAATGGGAAGCTGAATAGAAAGGATGGGTAAAATTTAAATACTTGTCAAAGCTACCATGAGGAATTTGAACTTAACACATTCTGGGACCAAATGTCACAGATATATAGTTTAATCGAAAGTTTTATTTATATTCCTTGTAAAACTAGGAGCCATTACTCAGGAATACTGACAATTTCATGCTACCAAAAACCAGCAAATAACTATTTCCAATGCCATTGTGTACTATTTCATTTTTAACAATGAGAAATGTCTTAGCGCCTGCATAAATTAATCTTCTTATTGGACTCTGATGTACATTCCTTCATAATTCCTCAGAGATCTTGTTCCCCTGTTTATACCTTGCTCCTATATCTTTACCCCTTGCCAACTACTGGATTATTCCTATCTCATTAAATTCGCTTATTAAGATAAACAAATGGATAAATAAAAATAACTGTTAAAGAGTAGTCATTCTTGACAAGAAGTCTAAGAAAGACATGTAAATGGATTTATTGTAGTGTGTGCAAGTGAAAATATCTTTGTGATCTTTTTTGCTTGTTGGCATGATGAGGACAAAAACAAATTCTTAACAAACCGCAAAAGGTAAAAATTATAGAATCCAATTAATAAAACTATAGGAATTATAACAAAAGATTATTGTCAAACTAAGATAATTGGTAAAACCTTATCTTAGATGAATTAAACCAAAAATCTAATTTATCTTTCTTAGAACACATGAAAAATTTCAGTATTTCATATCAAGCCAAAAGGTGGTAGGTAAAATTGCACTTGGAGTAAAATTCAGAGCCATCAATTATTAAATGGAAAAAAAAAAAAAAAAAAGAGTGCAGTATTCAATTAACTGTTTGAAAATTAAGAGAAGCAGGGGAGGTAAATTAACTACAGATTAAGTAGGATATTAATGAATGAATGAATAAATAAATAAATAAATAAAAGGTAAAATTACTTTGAAGTGTAGATGCTTAAGGAAATGTAAGGGAGAAAATAGTTTCTTCAACTCTCTTAGAGTCCTTGGTTAATCTGAGAATTAAACTGACAGAATAAGAAGGGAAAAGCATACAAATTTTAATAAATTTTTACATGTGCACGGAAACATTCACAAAAGAATGAAGAACTGAAAGGAGAGACCAGAGCAGGAAACTTTTATACTTTTTAGACAAAGACACAGATATTTATATATTTGTGAAAATTCATAAGACAAAGGATTTGGGGTATACATAGTAAATGATGAAGAAATAACTAGGAAGATAAGTATTAGTTTAGCAAGATTTGTTTGTAGATTTCTCATTTCCAGATTTTCCATCTCTGATCATAAGAATGTCTTCCTTCCTCCTGGTACAGGGAACATATCTTTTACATGAGAGTTTTATGACTTGTTTCAGGGAAGAAGGGTGAGGAGGTAAAGATCAGAATGACCTCTTCGCTTCTTCTATCTTCTCAAACTCTTTCAGCTTTAGACAGCCAATATATAAAGGGGCCATATTTCAGGGCAGCATGTCCTGAATCTCATCAGAAACAACTAGTCAAAATACATGAGAAAGTGTGCATACATGTGTAATATGAATAAACAATCCGACAACAAAAATACATAAATAAAATGTTATTTGGAATATGAAAGAACACAAAGTCATAAT
>NW_011888901.1:1552329-1591221 GCF_000151845.1 Pteropus vampyrus
CTTTATATATATATATAAAACAGAAGACATTTTAGGTGCAAATCTGTGTTAATATATGAAATAAAATTCCCTTATATGCTTCTGGAATAACATATATCAATAAACTCAATGAAGAAGGAGTATAATTTAAATATACCAATACTCATGAAATAAATTTCCACATTAAAAACAACAAAAACAACCCCCCCCCCAAAAAAAAAAAAAAACTATATCCAAAGCAGTAGTGGGCCTGGATGGTTTCTAAGGAGGCTACTTGGAAAAAATTATCTTTGTGATTTTTCTGAAATTTTAGTTTTGATAAAAATGAAAAGCTGGTTTGAGCTTAGTTATGAAGAAATTTTTTTAGAACAGGTGGTTTTCCTCCCTTAGAAAATAGAACCAAATTCCAAGACTGAACTTGTAATTAATATTCAATAAGTTTCACGGATTTGCAATAGTCAAAAGACCCAGGTCAGAACATTTGATGTTAAACTAGTCTTCCTTCTTAAGATTAAGAATTTGAGTTAATAGTGGTTAAATATCTTCATTTCTGCCTTGGTATTCAGAAAAAAATAAACAAGTAAAAGATACGAAAATAAGATTGCCTAAATTTTTGAAATTTAAAAATTACGACAGTTTAAGATCCTTGATACTACTATAGCATTTTTAGCTTTGACTAAGAAACAATTCAATCTAAATAGAGGAAACAAAGAGAAACATTGTTTCCTGAAAAAATAGGTAAAAAATTTAACCTTATAATGGTTTCTTTATAATGAGATTTATGATTGTAATTATGAATACATATACACATATGTAGTACTGTGCTAAAAATAACAATTTTTCCCTCTTAATGTTAATAATATTGTACAATATTATTATCTACATACACATTGTTGTGTAAGAGATGTCTAAAACTATTTCATCTTGCATGAATGACAATTACTCTTTACCCCTCCACCCAACCTCTGGAACCATCATTAATTTTTTATTTTTATGAGCTTAATTACCTTATATACTTCAAATAAGTGGACTCATGAAGTATTGGTCTTTCTGTGATTGGCTTATTTCAGTGAGCATAATGTCCTCAGACTTTGTCCATGTTGTAGCATTTGCCATAATCTCCTCTTTTTTTAAGGATGAATAATATTTTCTTGTATGTCTATAGCACATTTTCTTTATCCATTCATCAATGGACATTCAGTTTGCTTCTTTTTCTTAACTATTATGAGTAAACAATAGTTTATTGCAATGAACATAGATGTGCAAATATCTCTTTAAAAAGAATCTGTTTTTAATTCTTTGAATATATACCCAGAAATAAGATTGCTAGATCATACTCCAGTTCCATTTTTCATTTTTTGAAGAAACTTTAGACTGTTTTCTACAGTGGCAGCACCATTTTATAATCTCAACAACAGTGTGTAAGGGTTCCAATTTCTCTTCATTCTTGCCATATTTATTATTTTTTCTTTATAATGGTCATCCTAACGAGTGTGAGGTACTTTCTCACGGTGGTGTTAATTTACATTTCTGTGATGATTAGTGATGTTGAGCATCTTTTCATATGTTTGTTAGACATTTGTATGTCTTTATGGAGGCATATCTATTCATTTTTTAATTAGGTTATTTTTTTATTTTTATTTTTTGTATTAAGTTGTTAAGATTTCTTCATATATTCTGGATATCCAACATATGGTTTCCAAATATTTGTTCCCATTCCATAGGTTGCTTTTCATTCTGTTGATTTCTTTCCTTTGCTGCACAGAAGTGTTTTAAGTTGATGTAGATTTATGTCTATTTTTGTTCTTGTTGACTGTTTTTTTGTCATATCTAGGAGATTATTGCTCATTCCAATATCATGAAGATTTTCCCTATGTACTTTTTAGGGACTTTTATAGTTTCAGATCTTATAATTAGATATTTAATTAATTTTGAATTAATTTTTATAAATAGAGTAAGTTAAGGGTCCATCTTTTATTCTCCTCCTTCTTTTGAATAAGGATACCCTATTTTCCCAACCACATTTATTGAAGAATCTATCCATTCCTACTTGTGTGGTCTTGGCATCCTTGTAGAAGATCATTTGACCATATACATGAAGGTTTATTCTGGACTATTTACTCTGTTCCCTTGCTCTCTATACCTGTTTTTATGCTGCTACCATACTGTTTTGCTTACTGCAGTTTTATAATATGATTTGAAATCAGGAAGTATGAGGCCTCCAGCTTTGCTTTATTTAGACTATTCAAAGTCCTCTTTGTGTTTATTTTAGTAAGAGTACTTTAAGCTTCTTGAATTTAGATATCCATTTTATTCCTCAGATTTGAAATGTTTTTGACATTATTTCCTCAAATAAGCACTTGAACACTTTCCTTCTGTCTTTTGCTTCTGGGAAATTCATCATGCATAATATTTTGGCCCACTTTATAGTACTGCATAAGGCCCTTAGGCTGTTTCAATTTTCTTCATTTTACTTTTCTTTTTACTCCTCTGACTCAACAATTTCAAATGAACTACCTTTGAGTTCTAATTTTTTTCTCCTATTTGACTACATCTTCTTTTGAACCCCTCTAGTGAAGTTTTCAGTTCAGTTATTATATTTTCTGGCTTCACAATTTGTTTCTTTCTCTCTCTTTTTTTTTGTTTGCTTCTATCTCTTTGTGGATATTCTCATTTTATTTGTGTTTTCTTGATTTTGTTTAGTTGTCTATCTGATATCTTGTAGATCATTGATCTTCTTTAAGACAATTATTTTTAATTTTTTGTCAGATAATTCATAGATCTCTTTTTTGGGGGAGATTGATTCCCAAAAATTTATTGTATTCTTTTGATTTGGCCACATGTCCTTGCTTCTTTATTTTTTTATTTTTTATTTATTTATTTTTTTGCTGAGTTCAATGCATTTAAAAAAGTAGCCACCATTCCAAGTCTTTATGAGCTGCTCTTTGTACAGACCAATACTTTCATGAATTAGTCTAGCTAGAGATTCTGGAGAACTCTGAAACATCTTTTGGAGTATGAGAATTCTCTGGGTTTGCGTGTGTAATGAATGTTCCATTTAGAGGTTTACTAGTTTCTTTCTCAAGAGTTCATAATCTCTTGCTCCCTCTGGTGTCTACCTGTGGCACAGCAGGTTCTGTGGTGCTGCAGTAGCAAGCCTCTCCGCTCTCCTTTTTTCTTAGTGGTTCAGGCATCTGAAATATACCAGCGTCCTGTTAGCACCATGAGTCAGGTGAAACAAAAATCAATCTCTTTGGTAGACCTCTGAAAAGCTAGAATTCAGAGGTATGCCCTACTCTTTTCCCTCTTTCCCAAAGAAGAAACCATGAGTCGAATACTTTCAGTCACTCAAAGCCATACCCATTCTCTCACTGTGGCACTGCAGGCCCTATGGTACCACAGCAAGCTGCCCCACTCTCACTTGCTTTCAGTGGCCCCCAGTCATCCAAACTATGCTAGTTTTATCAGAGCTCCAAATCAGACAAAAACTCCCTCAGGCACGTCTCTAAAAACCTAGAACATTGTACACCTGTTCCACTCGTCTCTCCTCCTTCCAAGGGAGAAGCCATGAGCAGGGCTTCTCACTTGACGGCCCTGAGCTGATTAAAGTGAAATGACTATTCTTACGTGTTTCAATATGTCTGTTCTTGGCTTTGCACACATCTGAGATACTGCAACATCTTATATGGTTTCTGCAGTTCTTATAAACATATTTCTGTTCATGTATTATTGTAAGTTGATGTCTCTGTGGGGAAACGAAGCCTGAAACTTATTTCATCATATTTCTCATATATACTTCTTCAGCAAAATTTATACTGATATACATAAATAATTTGATGTTTTCATGGGTTTAATTTGGGGAAAGTAAAGATCTATGTATAAAAAGAGAACAGAATTGAATTAATCCTAAATTTGAATGTTTCTAGTCTGTAAACTTGGTTCCATCAAGATGTCACAGGTGTACTGTAGCTTAGCAAAGCAAAGGTAATTATCAGTGGAGTTTATTTCTCCTAAGGGTTTCTGCACATCTGTTTCTAAGTCTAGAAAATGTCAGTGTAAAAATAACCAAAAGATACAAATTTTGTTTTTGCCCTTAAGAAATGATAATAAAGTTCAATGAGATTACTTGGAATTCTTTTAGAACACCAAGAGATATGGGAATTTATATTAAATATTAAAATTGCCTTTTTAGATTTGTAAGCATGGCTATTCAGCTGAATTTTTAGTTTCATATTTCTTACCATTTTAATTAAAATATATACTAATACTATACCTGGATGCAAAGACACTTTTAGATGATGATTCTTCAGTCACATCTACAAGGTATGATATTCTTTTACGAAATGTGTTTTCTTTTTAATAACATGAATCTGACTATAAGCTGATTAGCTGATTTTTTAATAATTAATAAACTGGGCCTCACATATTAGAGAAAATAATCTTATTAAATATAGTCATGAAAAATTGGACACCTAATGCTTCAGTGGAAGGATCAGGGATTTGGGAGATACACTGGCCTGGGTTTGGGTCCTAAATATGTCTTGTCTTTACTGTGGAACATTAGTGAGTTACTTCAACTCTTTTAAACCTTAGTTCCTATGTATGCAACATGAGAATAATATTGTTTATCTCAGATTATTATGAGAATTTAAATCAGAAAAAACTGACTTCTTTCAAATCACAAATAGGATGCTGTACATTCCATATATTTTAAACATTATATTGGAAAAAATATTTCCTTGAACACATTGTTCAAAACTAATTCCTGTCATGAAATGTTCTTCCAAATCTATGAGATGTGGCATAAGATAATAATAATGATTCACTATAGCATATGAAATGGAATTGAGACTCATTAGAAATCCAAAACATTTTCTGAATGTTGTTTAAAAAGTAGTTTCACAGTTTTCTCACAACCTTTTTTTACTTTCTGAAAATGCTATTAAGAGTATAATACTATTTGAAATGATCAAGAATTAAAAGTATTTTATTTCTAAGCATCATATTACTGTTGTGGCCTGTATAGAATAGACCAAACCAAGTATGCTCTCAAAGGCTGTTCATTAGCTGGCAGCAGTCCTGTACAAAGGAGCAGTCCAGAAATGCCAAGATACAAGATTTTTAAGCCCTAAATCCCATTCTTCATTCTATCTTAAACACAAAGGTCTATTTCTCTCCTATTCACTACCTGTCAACCCACTGGTCAGGTGTGCAAGTGGGGAGTACAGAAGCAGAAAGCTTGTTGTTAGAATGTTATGTTCCTATGGGTGATTGCCTATGTTCCCATGGGCAATAGCCAGTGTTCCCATGGGCGATGGCCAAACAGTAATTTTCAGCTTTTATATACAATTAATTATTTTTCATGCCACACAAGCAAGCAGGGTTACACAGGCTAAAATTGGCAGTTAGTGTATGAGCTCATTGTTAGAAGTTTCATGATTAATAGAATGCAGTTAGGGGTTTCAGAAACTAGGTCTAAGGTATAGACTTCCTTTGTCCAGTTTCAGGTTTTAATTATCCTTTAACCCTTTCACATTTCAGCAGGCTATCACATTACCTTAGAGAATTTTTTCTTGTATTGGATTTCTTAAGAATCTTCATATCCATATATCCTCAATATTTTTTAATTGTATACTATTACATTATACTAAAATAGAATATTAATAAAAGCATAATGTAATCGTTAGACTATCTATTGATAATTAATGTTGGGAAATTTCAGTATCAGTACTTATATTTTAGATTTTGTTGATGCAGAAAAGTATTACTTCATCACAGACTAATAACACACTAGGGCAGACTTACTCTAGAACAACCCATTTAAGCTAATTGAAGGACAAATAATATCTGGGAACACTATAAATAAAGATTTAACTGTAGATCAAACAGAAGAAAATTATGAGAGAATTGAACTATAACCTGGTGGCTGATAATTGGTGGATGATTCAGTAGAACCCGAATCAGCAGTCAGGACTCTGTTGATATTCATGTGTACGTTCATGACACATTAGTGAGCTTCTGTTAGGCAGCAGTTTTATTTCAGCAGAATAATACAATGAGTTATATTGAATTTTCTTAGTAATTTAAATTTAAAGGTATATAGTTTCATTATGTAGTTTTTTAGTTGTGTAAGAGTTATAGAGATTATAAAGTGAAATTTCCATTTATATATTCAGTAATATTAAAATAAGAATGATTTCAGGCAATATTTTTCTCTTCCTTAAAAATGTTCTGAACATATATAAGCCTGATAAACACTGATGGAATGTGCCTGGTGCTATCAAGGTTATGGTTCAATTTCTAATGGACCCATAGATATAGACTATACTCAGATTTTCCAAGTAAGACATGAGTAATGGCTGAGTGAGAGGATGAGGTTGATGAATCATGATATATAGCTCTTGAAGCAAATAATGGAAGTCGACACTATTATCACTTTACCTGTGGAAATAGAGGCTGAGAGAGATTGATTATGATGGACATTACACAGGCAATAACCAGGTAGGGAATTAAAAACATTGTCTGATTTCAAAGTCTCTCTAATAATACATATTTAAAACTAAATAGTAAAATAATAATAATAAATTATCACCTCATCATAACCAAAGTTATTTATTAGAGATTTTTATTTAATAAACACAAGAATTTTTTTTGAGGGACAAAATGGGTTACTATGCATTAACATTAAGATACAATGTTATTATCAAAAGAAGAAATTTTAAATTTCAATAAGGAATGATGTGGAAAATGTCAATTCATACTATCTATACTACCAAAGCATTTTTACTAGTGAATTTTTACTTGTACATTAAAACCATTGACTTTTTCAGAGAGAGAATAATGAACTAGAAGGTAAGAATGCATCTTAGAGCTTTATGATCCCATTATGTTCTTGAGGAAACAATCTAGAGAAATACATAATTTCAATGTTTGGAATGTGTTCTGCTTTTTACTGTAGTGAAATTTTTTATGAACCGAGCCAGCCAGTTTCTTAGCAAGGAATGAGATTTGCTTCATATTTTGGCTCCTAACTCCCTTGCTAGTGTCGTCTTTTAACACTTCCCCTGGGTGCCATATGAACTTGCCATGCCCTTCTTGTTGTTATTCCCTAATGATGGCTCACATTCTCATGATTTCACTCTACTGCGTGTGTTGCTTCCTTTGCCGGGAATTCATTCTCCTCTCACTTTGTTCTTACTCTTCCTCCAAGACTCTGCTCAATTTTAAACTTTTCTGAAGATGATTAGATTAACACCATACCTTATGTACTCGCTAGAATAGTTCACAATTTTCCCTGAGGCTTCAAATCACATCAGGTATTATGCTCTACTAGCAGTTACTCCGATGTGACTTTAAAGCCATAATTTCTATTCTAAGCACTTATGTACAGTAAGAAGCATGTCCTTTTCTTCTTTATGTATCTAGCACCCAGTTAGATCATCAAATAAGAGGTCTTAAATAGTCAGTATGAATGAATTGATGTGGTTCACATGAAATAATTATAATCAAGTAACCAATACAGAAGACAAATTACAACTTTCTTGTTTTCAAAAGGAGAAACAAAGTTTAATATGAAAATATCAGTTTATAGATGGGGCACTTGCCAAAGGAATGAGTTTGTATCATAAAAATTGAGAAAGCAGAAGCAGATATGCAGAACAAGGAGTTTTAATTTGAATTTTGTCTGTGTGGTGCTAGGTAATCAATATAGATGTTTATATTTGATTCATTTGCTTTTAAAATATATTTTCATTATAAAAATGGCATATGTATATTTTAGATAACATGTAAAATAAAATCATCAATTTATAATTACACTACTTAAAATGTCTAATGATAACTTTGAGGAAATTCTTTCACGTTTACAGACATGTCAGGATGTCATTTTTAAAAATATGTTATGTAAGCTTTATTAACCATCTAATATATTATATGCTAAGCCCTGAGGGATTCAATGGTGAGCAGCATCAGACAAAATTCTTGTCTTTGTTAGAGTGAATTAACCAAGTTAGTAATCAAATAATCTTTAAAATAATACATGTATAATTATGAATAACATAATTTGTTTTAAAGGAAAGATATCTAGCATTATCATAGCATATGTCATGAACTCATGATACAGAATAAAGTTGAGAAATTTTTACTGAGGCAACAATACATAACTTGAGACCTAACTATTGAAATTCAATAATTTTAATAATTTTTAAAAATACTGAAGATGCTATTTAAAATTTAAAAAGTATCTGATTATATCACTTTCCCTGGATAAATAAATGAAACCTTCCAATGGATTTTGGTTTTATCATCACAATGGAAATGGGAAAATATTGGAGAGTTTTGTACATAGGAGGAATTCAACAGATATGGTCTATATTGTTTGATTTTTATTAAATACCAGTTACAAAACCTTGTTTTCAAAGCAATATACTCTTCAGTTATGTGAATAGGGGAGAAAAAAAACATGCCTTAGAGGACAAATGTATAATATTGGGAAGTGGGAGAGGAAGGCTCAAATTCTCATGTAGTCTTGTACGTGCGCCCCCCTCCCCCAAATTTTCACTCTTGTCACTCCTTCTAAAAAATGTTTGTCATACATCCAACAAAACACAGGCATGTACTATTTTTATAAAAGTCTTTTAAAACATAAATTCAAGCATAAAAATGTTGATAAATCTTCTGTTTCTAGAAGAATTTACCATAGACTTTCTAGGTATAAAGAGTTTCTGTCATGCATTTCGCATGAGGTTTACAGATTTGTATTTATAGTCAATTTCTTTTTCAGAAACACATTTTCTGGAAAAAGTATGTTTTTACTTTGGATTTAACAAGTTTGAAAGTCAGCTTAGCTTTCTCTTATTCTGATGGAGCAACTTCTAGAAAGAAAAAGTGTAAAATTCTCTGTAATTTCTATCATACATTCCAATGGTGCAGTAATGTATTATAGTGTACTATTTGGGTATAGAAATAAAGAAAAGAGAGTAATTAATGAGAATAAGAAATGACTTTGTAAGACATAAAAATATATTATTTATTTATCCTGATCTCAAGCACATTTCTGCAGCGATTTCTATATGTCTCCAATCCAGTGCAAAGAAGTATCATTACTTACATGAGAATGACTGGGCAGTAAGTATCATTACTTACATGAGAATGACTCAGCCAAATTTAGGACCTGTAGGCATTGAACTATAAACACTAATGAATGGTATGGAGTTTAAAATTCTCATTAGATACATTTAAACCCAACATTTTAAGAGCAGACAGATATATTTTTCATTCTGTTTCTGTTACTTATTTACTTTGTGAATTCAGACAATTACTTAATGTCTCTGATCTACAAAATGAGAATGACAACATATACCTGACAGGACCATGGCTGGGAGAAGATAAAGTGTTTCAGATAAAATGCTTGGTATAAAAAGGCTTGGAAGGAATACATCTTAGTCAGGAGATGTTCTAAATCAAGGAATAAGACAAAAGTTTACCAAAAATTCTATATTGGTTATTTATGTCCTTATATAGCTAATAAAAGGGTATATGTGTACGTATACATATATATATATACCGATATGTGTGTATATGTATAATGCTAGGTGGCTTAATAATGGCACTCTGAATTCACAGATTTACTGTGAAGAGCTATTGTATCAAAAAGAAAAATATTTAGGAATTAGTATCACAGATACTTCAACAGATGTGTGATAGTATCTAAAAAGCACGTATCACACAAAAACTACGAAATGATATAGACAAATAATTCTCGAGGGTTTGACAGAAAATTATAGATGAAATAAAAATTATTCATGTCCCTATTTTTAAGTTTAGAAAATTTATGGGTCTCCTAACTGAATGTTTTCTTTCATTCTTTCACCTTCCTTCCTCCATTCATTCAGATTCTTACTATCCTCCAGTATTATCTAAATTTTGCACCACACTTAAAATTATTTTTCTTTCAACCATTGGATAACTGAACATCATTTTGCCTCACTCAAATGAGCCAATCTGAGTATATAAATCTACTGTTATAATTCTTCAGTCATTGTCTGAAGCATTTGCCCCTTTATGTCTACCAATACATTTTAGAGGCAAGCACAGGTAGAAATTGTTTCCAAGTGGAATTTATTTTCACTTCACACACACACACACACACACACACACACACACACACACACTTGGAAAAATAAAATAGTTATTTTTGAGACGTGAAATTAAGGCTCTTCTTTTTTCTCTTTTCTATATTTCTGACAATGAACATGACTAAGATATTTTAAATCTATTTTTTATTAGTATAATTTATAGGTCTATATTTTAGTGTAGGCACTCAAATGGGTAGGATTATAATAAAGCAAGTCAAAGTATAGTGAATAAAAACAAATTTGAGAGTGAGAAATATTTATGGACGAAACACTACAAACGCAGGCTTGTACGAACATAGTTATGCATAATGTGTATTTTCATCATCCCAATATCTATTATTATTGTGAAATATACTCATTTTTAAGCTATAAGTAAAAGACAGCAGATAGTGAAGAGAAAGATAAAAGGAACAAGTCACTCAAATAACTGAATATCCTTTTCTCAAAATTCCAGTAAAAAGCGTTCCTGCATTATTTCACAAGGCACGCATTATAATAAAATACATAAAACAAAGAAGTTTCTACTAATACAAAATTTTTTATACTTTTTGGGTCAATCTGAATTATTTCTGCTTTCTATCAATCACTGCTTGCTTTGTAAGAATATTTAGAATGTTATTTTTATTAATCATTGCTATTCTAACAATTAAATTTTTCATTATGTATTAGTTTATAGTTGTTAAATTGTTTTATCTTTATATTAATCACACTGAGAAAAATATTAGTATTAATATGCTAAACTAAAACACATGATTTCTTAACACAAAAGCTTTATCACATAAGGAAAAAAAGAAAATACTTTTATTATCATCTCCTAAAAATAACTCATACAGTTATAATTCTTATATTAATTTTACCAAGAGATATGAAACTAAAATATGTTTTCCGATTACAGCAGTAGCTTGATTTCATAATAATTTCAAAATACCAAATATCTTACCCTAGTTCTCAGTTTTTAGTATATTTATATCTATTGCTATAAGTAATTATTTAGAGCAAAAAAAAAAAAATCAATTTGAATCTCAGTATAAAATCTAAGAAGAGGGAATGTCTTTTCTCACAACTGAATTACCAGCAGAGTTACATCTTTTTTTTAATGGTGACAAAATCTTTTTTTATGATAGAAATAGTTCCTTCTCTCCTTTCTGTTCTTCTTGTTGTAAATTAAATATTGTTCCTTAAAATCTGAAATATCAAATACAACCCCCAAAGTGACTGTAATTTCATGGACAGAAAAGAGTTCTATGATTTAAGTTAACATTTTTAATATAAGAAAATATTAAGTACCTGAATGACTTGTATTTGATAATATTGATGACTTTGTTAGTGAAGAATTACATAACTAATGATGATCTTAACATTTCACTTGACTATAAATTTTATATTCAGTAAAACTCTTGCAAATGCAAAATAACATACCGGCAAAAACAAACTACAGTGAAATTTGGTTGCAAAATATTTCTTATAATATACAGAAGCTGGATTTATGCCCTTCAGAATAATTCTTTTAGATTGTCTCTATAGGCAATTCACGTTGGGTTAAAAATTTTTCTGAACTTTGAATAAATACATAGACTCGAGGGAAACCGAAATAGGACAAAAGAAAACTCCACCTGGAAAAAAAAAAAAAAGCCTAGATATTGTTTGAAAAGTTCAAGAATAAGTACTTAGCAATCAGAAAAACAAAAAATAGCAAACCTTGGAAGTTTGATAGAATTAAATTGTTTTAAATAAAATTTAATCAAAGCCATTGGCTTTTATAAATAAAATACAACCAGAAATAATTATTTATTCAATATTGGTGACAGGAAAGAACAATTTATTTGGCAACCACAGTTAAAAGTTGGTGAAGGGAAGAGTCTAAAAACTTCTTGCTCAGAGGGGTTTAAGATGGTGGCATAAGAAGATCTTGGACTTACCTCCTCCCATGGATACAACGAATCTGCAACAACACGTGAAATAAATTCCTCTGAAAAAGACCTGGGAACTGGATAAACAGAGCCTCTATAACAAAGGATAAAAAGACAGCATTGATGCAGGTAAGAGAGGCAGAGATACCATTCCAAAAGAGTCATTTCACCCCAGGCTCAGAGATTAACACTTAGGCGGTATCTCGACGGCACAAAACTTTTCCCTGATGAATGAGGGTTTTGTGTTTCATATCAGGCACCCCAAGCCTTCGATCCTGCACAAGGCTGATGAACTCCCAGAACACTTGGCTTTGAAAACCAATGGAGATTATATAGAAAAACCATGGAACTATAGGGGACAAAGAACCTGCTCTTAAAGAACTCATTCACAAACTCATCAACCTGAGAACCAGTGCAAAAACACCAGTTTTCAAAGCTCTTAGACCATATGTGAGGGAGACCCACTTCCTAATCAGAAAGCATCTACTGGAGAGGCAGAAAAATGTTGGGACACTCTGCAATCACAGGGACATAAGCAAGCATCATTTTCACAATTTCATCCTACCTCACTAATGCTGTCCCTGACAGGTTCCATTTTGGAACTCTCCTAACCAGCCAGAGAAAGTAGGAGCACCCCACTGAAAGTTCTTTCTAGTACTACACCACAGCAGTAGGCCATGTGCCCCACAGCTATGCTGGGTGACAGCCTCGTTCACTAGTGCCTCGCTCACAGTGCTATCACAGCATGTGGTTGCATGTAGTCCACACAGGGGACATCTCTTGAACACCTAGCTCTGGTGGCCAAGAACTGCCCTTATGGGGCCCATAAGACATCTCCTACACAAGACCACTCATTCAAAGTTGGGAGAGGTATTTGATTTACCTAATATGTAGAAACAAACACCGAGAGTCAGAAAAAAAAAAATGGACACAAAGTATCTTCCAAGTGAAAGAACAAGTCAAACTTTAGTAAAAGATATTAATAAAATGGAAATTAACAATCTACCTGATAAAGAGTTAAAAGTAATTGTCATAAAAATGCTCACCAAGCTCTGGAGAATATTGGATGAACACAATGAGATCTTCAACAAAGAGTTAGAAAATATAAGAACATTCTCATTTCCTGCCTTCAGATATTTAAAGATAAGATGGAAAAAAGCTTAGAGTTTATGTGAATTAGCAAAGGGATGAGAAAATGTGAATTTAATAGAAAGTCTTCCCACGGAGTTTCTTCAAGGTTTGACTCTTTTTAGAATAATTTGGTCAATTTTTGTTAATGGTTTGTATATCTGAATTAGTAAAAATAAAGAGGAGGGAATCGATTATTAATAAAATAAATAGCCTGCAACTTTAGATTTATTGCATACTGGACAAAAAGGAGAAAACATAAAGCATGAAGTGAGTTTGAAGTGTGGTAGGGTGAAGTGAATACGTTTATGTTATTTTTCCAATTTAGTGTATACTCAAAGTAATGATGTGGTCATGTTAAACAATTCTTCTCTGACTTCTTATGCAAGATTGACACGAAGTCTATCATTACTTCTTTATAGTTTTCTTTCTTTAGTCTATTCCTCTCTCAGTTGTCCTGAACACTCCTTCTATAGTGATCCCTCTTGTGACCTTGTAAATTAGCTAATAATAATTTTTTTCTCTAAAATGTCCTTATTATTCATGTTAATAGCACTTGCTTATCAAACAAAATTCACCTAAAACTATACCTTATCTTGTCAGCAGGTGCTAAAAAATCCTCTCCACTTCTATAGCACTTATTAGGTGTCCTGCTTTGGGGATTCTCTTGTGTATTTTCATGATACTTGGTGACTGGTATGGTCAAACTTCTAAATTGTTGCAATTTAGTTGGTATAAAATGGTATGCCATTGTAGTCTTAGTTGTTTTTTGTTTTGTTTTATTTTGCATTTTTCTTCTTTTGAAGTGTGAATATATTTTCTACCATGGTTATCATTATAATAACATTAATTGCATACTAATTTGACTCTTATTTTTTAATTTATTTCAAACATTGACTGTATATTTCCTGAGAGCCCCATTTATTTATTCTTATCTCTTTATCATTAATCTATTGCACAGTTATACTTTTTCAAAGTATTCCATTAACTATCAAAATATAGTCACTGCTATCACATTGCAGCCTCATGTATTTAGATTGATAGAATATTAATGAAACCTAAGTATTTAAAATATTTCAAGGAACATTTATTTCCTATATTTACATGCAATTTATTTCAGGCTATAAATTCTACTTTATTATTTTTTTTCATATTGGCATATTGTAATTTACCAAACTATGTATAGAGATTGGCAAATTCCACTCTTATAGGTACACATTCACACTACCAGCCTGTCAAGCAAAATGCTTTTGATTTCTTTTTTTTCTTTTTTTTTTTTTTGAGGGGGATTTCTATTTGTGAGTTTCTTGTTTATGTGTTTATTTGTTTATTTTTTGTTTTCCTTTCAGCAAAACTGTCTGCATAAGCCAGAACCACTGTGGTCTAACCAATTAAAATCACCCAGGACATATTTTAGTTCTTGCCAGCCCATTTATATGATGAAAAGAAAATCTCTAACATTTTAACATATTTTAGTTGAGTCAGAAAATAATTAAACTAGTCAATGTTCTCCCATTGTTCAACCCCTATTCCCAAAAGAAAGGATTTTCAAACCCTGAGTATCTTAACTCATAATTGATATGACTGACTATCTGGATATATAATATAATGTAAATAACTGTTTATCTTTCTCCCTTCTTGCTTCTTAGACTGAGAATTTGCTTCCATTGCACTACACTTTGTGATTGCTTCATTTATTCATTTTGGGAAAGACGATAAGGTTTAAATTGAAGTCCAAAGTCATTTGAAATAATAGATATTCAAAGGTCCCACTTCTATCTCCCTACCAGCTCTAATCTACCTCCACTCTATCCAACTCCACTGGTTTGAGATGGTGATAAGTTTGAGCTTTCCTGATACTTGTCTTCTCAAAGGTTATGTTAGAAATGAGATTTTTCTTTCTACTGATTTGTTACCATTATAAACATTTAGAAGAATTAATTCAAATTGTTGTAACTATTTTACCTTGATTACAGAGACAAGATTTGTTAAAGTAAGAACAAAAACATTTTACAGGCCAGATCATCCTAACCATCACAAAGTTATCTCTGATTCAGTGTATTTTTTTTAACAAAACCATGTGCAGAATATAAACCCTGAAGATAAATTTGCCTTTTTATTTTTCAAGAAAAGAAAAGGCACACCAACTGAGGAAATTTCTAAATGTCCAAACTGACTCATTGCTTTAAAAAAAAAAAAAATCACAGAAAATGTTAGAAATCCTAAAATAAACTTTATAAAATGCACTCTATACCTTGGTGGATAGAGTTGCTTCATACATGTGGATAAAAATAAAAATTTAAAAAAAAAATATTCTAAGGAAAGTAACCTTATGGGGTGATCTGATCATAAATTCCTAACTGGGCAAATCATGATAGGTAGCCATGCCCCAGTTATATACCTTCTTTGCTTTAAACAAGCTCTGTTCATTTTTCTTGTGCATATAGGTTAACACTGCCTTGAAATGTCAGACCTCTCAGAAGTATAACCACGTCAAGAGAGCACATAATCTTGTGAACTATCCTGTAATCCAATTTCCACCTTGCTTTCCTCTCACTTTCATGTAACCGTCCTTATGTTTCCTCCTTAATTTCAAATGCATAAAACAAACTGAAAAACTGTAATTCTTGGGAGCATTTGAGATCCTGTTTCCTGGCAATTTTCATCATTTTGTCTCAAATAAATCTCATAAAAAATTTTTACAGATTTGGACATTTCTTACATTGACAAACAGGTTATGACCTACATATTTAGAAAGGAAATTCAACCCTCCATTTCTATGTAACTGTTATTTAAAAAACAAATTGTGAAAGGTAAAAGGAACTAAGAGCTAATAAGGGACAACTTCTGTTTCATAATATTATTGACAGTGATAGCAAGCATTAGAATGATAGTATCCTCCAGAACACTACTAGTCAGGAAGAATTATTTCCAGTAATCTGCATTTTAGAAGTAGAATTTTATTTAAGAAAGTACTCAGGGAAATGTTACTGTAATGTACCCACTAGTGCCTTAGCAATTAACTGATACCACTGTCTACATTTTTTATTATAAAAATAGAAGATTTATAGTTTAAAAAATGTATCCTATAAAGACAAAGACCATATCCGTCTTGTCCCCCTCATTAGGGACTCTGTTGGCATCACAATCTTTGTTTCAAAGGTGATAATTTCAGTCAACATACATTGAATAAGTGAATTAGTTTAGGAATCTCAAATGTTTAATTCTTTCTAAGCCATATCTATTTCTGCACCCACATATTCCATTAACAAATATCTTTAACTTCTCTGTATATAAAAACAGAGCAGAATGAGTTTCTTTCAACCATTCAACAAAATGTTATTGTGTATTTTTATGTATATGTCAGAGATACTGAGACACTAAGATGGACAAAAGACAACTTTTTTTTGCTTTATGGAATTTATGATTTTTCAGTAATAGATATCAAATAAATATTTATATGAATGAATATATTATTTTAAACTAATGAAATTGCTATTGAAGTATATATTATGCATGGAATATGTGGCATGTGAACCTGACCTAGAGTGAAGAAAATATCCTTCATCTAAGAAAAAAAATGTATAAAATATAATGTTTCTCTAGAATGTAAGATCCATGAAGGCAACTAAATATTTATATTTGCTTTCTACTGAGTCCCCAGCACCGGGTACAGTAAATTACATATTGTGAGCACTCAATAAATATGGGTTACATAGACTATAAGAAAATAAAGCAAAACTTGGAACGAAAAGGAAAGGGAGAAAAAAATTTGATAAAAAGCCTTGTTCAAAAGCCATGTATGATAATAGTATTTGGCATTATAGAGCCTGATACAGTTAAGAATAAAGAGCAATTTAATGAGATTAAAGTATCAAGAGTAAAGAACTTGCTATGAGAATGCTTTGGAAAGAGTCTCACTACACAAGACCTGTTGTCCATATTAAGGAATGTAGTCACTATTCTCAGATCAATGAAGAATCATCAATTGATTAGAATAAGACTAAAATAGTCTGTTGTAGGACCATCATTTTGATGAAATGTGGTAAATGGATGTAAAGGAGTTAAGAATAGATGTTGGAGATGAATGAAGAAAAGAAATAAGTTAGGAGACTGACTTCAGTTGCACAGGCAAAAGATAATACTGGTCTTTATTAGACTGGCTATGGTAGACTGAATAATGGTTCTCAAATATGTCCATCTCTTAATCCCCAGAACCCATAAATATGTTGCCTTACATACAAAAGAAATCTTGTAAATTTATAAAATTAATAATCATAAATAGGAAAAATATCCTGGATTGCTTGGGTGGACCTGATGTAATCACATGAGTTTTTATAAGATGCAAGTAGAAGGGTCAGAATCATAGAGAGGGAGATAAGAAGATACTATGCTGGTGTCATTGAAGATGGAGGATAAGGTCATGAGAAAAGGGATGCAGATGGCCTCTAAAATCCAGAAAAGTAGTATGGCCTCTAAAATCCAGAAAAGTAGTAAAATCCAGAAAAGTTTAAAAAAAAGCAGATGGCCTCTAAAATCCAGAAAAGTAGTAAAATCCAGAAAAGTTAAAAAAAAAATAAGTATGGTAATGGTGAAGATAATAAAGATAACTTGGACTTAGATTGGATATGGTAGGTAAAAAAAGGGGGGATTATGAAGAATGCAACTTTTGGAGAGTGATTCCTTTATTTGAGGTTAGAAATAGCAGAAGAGGACCAGATTTGAAGCAGAAAGATTATGACTTCCTTTTTGGATATACTGAGAATGAGCTCCCTTTAAGATATTTAAAAGGAAATGTCAAGTAGACCATTGAGATTGTGCTTCTGAATCTCAAAGAAGAAATTAAGGCCAGAGGGATTATAGGAGATGAAAAATAATCACCGATTTCAATGACAATGAAGCTCTGAATGAGAGCTGTTTAGAATGAGTTATTGGGTAGAAAGAAGACTGAAGTGAAGTGAAGAGAGGCTTAGAAAAGAGAAAGAGAAGATAACTGGTGTAAATATTTTTTTTTTCCAAGTAGTTTGTGAAGCAGAGGAGAGAGAATTCTAAAGACATATGAGGACAAGAAAAGTTTAAAAGGTTTTTAAATTTTTATTTTCTTTGTTTAATATCAGAGAGTTTATATACATTTTTATGGTAATTTTTTTTAAAGAGGGAAAAGTTAAATATAAAGAAGAAAGCAAGTGTAATTAGTATTGTAAATTTTCTAAAAGATGAAAGGAAATAAGAACAGAATCACATGGAGACATTGTCCGTAGATAAGAGAACGACCAATTTTATATTATAACAAGTGGAGAAACAAGAAAAGGTTTATTATAAATAGAAGTGAGTTAGAGTTTTGGAAGCAAGAGGTTAAGAGAATTTGTGATTATGAAACATGTGTGGGGGGGTAGTGTATGTGTATATGTGTGTGTGTGTATGGAAATACCATTAATCAGTTGTATATATGGAAAGAGAGGAGGAGAGACAGAGAGAGAGAGAGAGAGAGAGACAGAGACAGAGACAGAGAGTGAGAGAGTAGACCTGAAGTTATTTATCCAATAAATGAGGTTGGAAGGACAGAGTGTTGGTGAGAGAATAAAAGTGGGCTTTGATTTTGAATGACAGAATTTTAGATTGTGTATTTCTGTACTTTTAGTATCCTTAAAATGCTTGACAAATAAAGGTCACACAGCAAATTTGACTATCTGCCTCTCTATTTCTCTATTAATTTTCTTACCATAATCACTGCTCACACACTTGTTTAATGTCACTACAGTTTAAATAAATAAAACCTCCTGCAGATATATATTTGGAGTTTTTCACTAGAAATGACTCATGAAGCCCTACCAATGTTCTTATTTATCCATTAATATTTTTAACCACTATCCCATGTATTTTACTTCATTTAATAAAATGAGGGTCATGCCCCAGGTCTTTGTTTTATATATACTATGTAAAAAAGAAAGAAAATGAATAAACGAGAAAAATTGAATTGAGTGATAAATTTGCTTGAGATTAAATGTGAAATCGTAGAATTAATAAAAATGTGCACTACTACTGAAATGACAAGAGAAAGACATAGTAATAATAATGTGTTATGGCGCAAACGATTCTGAGACCCACGGAGCCAATCGAGATTAATTATGAGCCTTTATTAGCCGGCCGGCGACTGACTCTCTACCACGCAGGGTTAGAGGAGATGAGCCCTGAGCTTTCAGAAGAGGCAGCTGATAAAGCTTAAGACCATATCCTGGTGGTCTCCTGAACAAGCAAGCAGATTACAGAAGTGGAAGTTGGCTGTTAGCATATCTTTGCCTGGAACAACACCCTTAATTAACAAGAAAATGGATTACAGAAGCAGACATTGGCCATCTTCATATCTTATACAATACACTTCCTAAACCACACACAAGCAAGTAGGACAACTTCTGGTATCTAAAGATATTTCTTCCCTGTAGCTGACTTAGCTAGTTGGCTCACTTGAAAATTTTCCACCTTTAACAATTTGTAGGAATAGAACTTAAAAATAATATTTAAGTAAATAAATACTAACAAAAGTAGATAACACAATAATGATAAAAATGGAAGAAAGAGGGTATAGAGTCTTCACTCCTCCTGCTCTTCCCCCATCATCTTTAAACCAGTAACTATAACTGATTTGGAACTTTAAAGGTAAAATAAATAAAAACGAAGTAAAATCATTATACATGAGTAGCTCCTTTGCGATAGGTATTATTCTTGGTATTTTCAGAAAAGAAAAAGAATAGAAGAATAATTTGATTAAAATGACTACAGAGGATATTCACATTCATAATATTTAAGGTTTTATGGCCATCTTTAGTTAATTTTAACTGCATATTTTAAAATTTAACTGACATTCAACAGCACTATTTAACATTTATCCATGACTGTCATCCTTCTTATGTTTTCCGAATCTATATTCTTATTTTTTTTGTTTAATAAAGTGGAAAGGGGTACCTAAAAATTGACATATAATATTCTTTAAAAAATATGCTGGCTAAACCAATATGTTTTATATTTATAGGTCTAGCTACACTTGATTATATTGCATTCAGTTTTTTGAAGAGAGCAAGGTAATTGATTATGTTAGTGTTTAAATAAAATATCAGTGAAAATAGTATTTTAAAAACCAGTTTGAACCACCCATACAATGTTGTACATTAAAAGACAATCTAAGAAGAAATCAATATAATTGAATAAAAAGACAAATCTTGGAGGCCAACAACCATATAAATAACAGCTATTGCAAGCTCCTTGCCATTTTTAACTACAGCCTTATATGTCTCACTGTAGCCAAATATGGAAGCAGGTGTGTGTGTATATATATATGTCTCACTGTAGCCAAATATGGAAGCAGGTGTGTGTATGGAAGCAGTTTCCCCATTAGTGTGTGTGTGTGCATATGTATATGTGTATATACATGTATATACATATATATATGTATATACGTATATGTATATACACATATACATATGCACACACACACTAATGGGGAAACTGCACTTCTCTATTACCTAAAGTAATATGGTTTACTCGTTTCTATCAGAGTTGCATTCTTAAAGCAAATGAGTTTTGAACTAAGATTGAAAGAGATGCTGACTTTAAGAAAATGAAAGTAAAATATATTCTGGGAGAAAGTGAATTGAGCAACAACATGGAATGGTAGTGAGTAGGAACTGAGGAAGAAATTAAGGATGTTGAAGAGAATAGAGAGGATATGCTATATTGACATTCAACAGAATATAAGGTTAGAAAGTTGACTTGGGAGAAGGAAGAAAAATAGAACTGATCTGCTTCGAAAAAATTTTTCAGCTGACAGTGTGATAGATTTATGGAGTAAGGTACTATTATCCTATGGAGTAAGGTATCATTTTCCTATATAAGCCGAAAGTTGTATTGGTGACCTTGACAAAATGTGTTGTCTAATTCATTGAGCTTATGCTAAAAGTCCCTAAAAAATATGCTTTAAAATTTCGCAAAAACTTAAAACTTTAAAATCTTAAGCCATGAATGACTGAGGTATTGTCCCATTTAACCATCAAAATCCAATGTCCTCTGTGGAAATGGTATAGCATCCAGTTATATTTATACCGATTTTATAGTATCAAGACAAAACTACAAAATAGCCACATGGTTCAGAATGGTTAAGAATAATAACCACAGTCATTTAGAAGATAGATAAAATATGTTAATTACATAAGCTAAAATAATCACATTTCTTCAGTAAAATTGGCTTAAAAATAAATAAGACTGTTTACATTGGGGAGAAAAATTGGGTAACTATACATAAAGTTTACTGAATATGTTATAGGAAATGAAGTATAGGTTACTGTTAAAATTTACTTGTAAAGTGTCTTGTATTTATAGATTATTAAAGTTTAAGGAATACATTTTTTCTACAACTGAACTTATTGAAACTTTCTTATGGAATTTTATGTAGACATCTAAGATAACACACATAAATGCTATGTCATTGTGTATCAAATATCTCAGTGGAACCAGAAAGCTTAGTTAGGTTTATGTATATTGCCTTTGGAATGGAAAACACGTGCAAAAAATATTTGAAAAATTTTACTTTATTTTCAGGTTGTTGCGATGGCAGATAGTTATAAACTTCAAGGGAATGATTACAACTGACTGGTTCTTTTAAAAAAATGTGTTTATTATTCTAGTTATTAATCTTATTTTGTACCGTATTTAAAATTTTTAACCACTATATGTTTTTGGAATGAATTCATAACTCTGGGATATAAGTAGATTATTTTGCTAATTTTTCATTAAATCATTTATATAATTATAATATGTATAAATAAACTTAGAATGTGAGATGAGTTATTCCCCCTTTTCATACTAATTAAAATGCATATTATGAGAGAGGAAAATATCGCATGTGTGTCACATGAGTGCATGCACTACGATATTTGAAAATGTAGAATATAATAGGCAAATAAAAAGCCATTATATAGCTGAGGAGCTCAGAGGAGCATTCCTTATCCATTTGACCTAACCATCAAGATATTAGATTGATAATGAAATTATATTGATGTATTTCATTTACCCAAGAAGAAAATATTCTAATCATATGTGTTCTGCTATTTCCTTAGCTCATGCAGTTTGACAGAAATAGCAATATATGTAATTATAGGAGAAAAATATCTACTTTGTCTGGAGGATTAATTTGATATCAAGCTTGGGGAAAGGAGAAACCCTGGAGGGTAAATTTACTTAATTTTTCCTCACTGCGGTGCTTTTTGATAACTTTGGTTCAGAGTGCTAATTTTGACAGCGGGTATGACAGGAGGGAGATCTGAGTAGGCATGGTCAATATAGGGAATATTAGAGACAATGAGGATAGAAGATGGTGTTACTAAACAAAATCAGTGAGTTTAATGTCTATCAAGCACAGAGAAGCCAAAGTCTGAGGTAACAGTTTTTCAAAGAAAAAAAAAAAAAAAGATTTAGTTTTCAGGCAGCTAGACCAGGAGACAGGAGGCAAGGCTCAGATTAGTCTCCCCCAGATAACGGCTTGAAGTAAATGTAAAAGATGAAGTTAGGAAGGATATGCATATTTATTAAATACAATTCAAGGCTCAAAGTAGATGGTTCTTAGAAGCTCTCTGGGAAGCCACTGAATCTCCTGACTGTCCCACACATCAGAAAACAACTTACTAAGAGAATCATGAGTTTTCCTTCTTTTCTACCTTCCAAATTTCCAAAAAGTTTCTCTTGTCGGAAAAACTCTGAGCCAGAACCATAAAGGAAATATGATTCTAAGAAATAACGTTCTCGACTTCTCCTCTGCCATGCAGGAAAGTCCCTAAAAGAGGAAGTCCTAGGGTGCTGAATTGGCAAGAAAATATAAGTATTTAATAAGTTGTTATTTAGAGGAAGATCATGTAACATACCCTCAAAGGATCAGCAAACGGATATCAGCGGAGATGGTATTTGAACTGACTCTTAAATAAAAATAGAAATGTTCAGGCAGCAAATTTAAAGGAAGAAATATAGGGAAGGAGGACAGAGAAGACAGAGCACATGACACACACCAAGAACTGTAATAGCTGAGGATAACTTCAGCACAAGGTACACAAAAAAATTGAGGGAGAGGAGTCTGGGAAGGCAGGCATAAGAGTCTTAAAGGTAATGATGCACTTTGAGAGGGAATAACGTGATAAAAATGTGTTTTAAGAAACCAATAATAGGCAAAAGTAAGAGAAAACCACTGAAAAAGTACAAGACTGAAAACAGTGCAAATAAGTACCTATTTCAGAAATATAAGTGAGAAATAATGGGAAGTGACTTAAATCTTTATAGTTGGAACAAAACTATGAAATAGAACTGAGAAATAATAAGATGACCAAATTAATGAATGTAACAAGTTAGCGAGTTTTCCCAGGGTCCTGATTTAGATGACTGGTGTTCTATCCCTTGTACTAGAAGAGGCAGGAGACCTAGAAGAATCTGGAGGGAAAGCAAGAATTTGGTTTAAAACTATTGGAGTTGGTATTCTGTGAAATATTTACATAACGCTGTTCATTGCGTAGTTTTAAATATGAGAGTTGAACTCATTGAAGAAACCTGGGTGAAAACATTTATTTGTGAATAACTATTGAAATATGATTAAGATACAAGCATGAATGGATATTTGTTAAATAAACAAGCCAAACTGTGAATGACAAACCTCTTATTAAAAAGTTAATAAGTGCCCAGCAGTATGCTTTAATTGTGGATTTTTTTTAAAAAGCGAATAACAAATTGTTCCCTCCCGCACAGCAACAAATAAATATCTGTTTATATGTATGTGTGTGTAGTGTATGTGTGTGTAGTTCAGATTTTAAGCTTAAGGAGGTATAAGTAATGTATTCAAAGCAACTGAACATAAATAGTAAAAATAGTGCATATTTTACAAGCAGATTCTTTTTTGTTAAATTCTCAGTGACAAATCTCATTTTGTGATTTTAGCCTCAGTTTTTTTCATTTGTGTACTCCTGTGAGGAATATAAAATAGAAAACCATATATAATGTTTTGACACAGAACTGAAATTCTATACAGGTATTATAAAACTAGCTATCATTCTATATATCAAAGTTAAAAGTATAAAAGAAATATTTAGCTATTCGGTCACTTAAATGTTTATAAATGTCCTGCAGTGGTTAGACCAAACATCCAGATAATTAACTTTATGTTCCAGTTTTCATATAGATTTCAGTTTTATGTGGGGACAGTACTTAACTATAATAAGCGTACATTCTGTCCATGCTTAATTTGTTCATTATTCCTAGTAATAGAATACTTAATGTTTGATGGGGAAAAAATAGCAGTTGAAGTTTCATATTGTGATGACAAGCAAATAAAAAAAAAACAAGTACTACTTTTCATAATCTTTGGTCTTAAGTCCCTGTTTGATTTGTAGGCATTTCAGCTTTTCCCGGAAGTTGAAACCAGTGGTAATGAATTTTAAGAAAAGAATAAATGCATAATAAAGACATATAGACAGATATATTCATACCTTCTAACTTATTAAGAGATGTCTGAATGCCATATTTTCCCCTTTTATGTCCTGCATTTAACATTTAGAGAGAGAAGCTTGGTCATGAATCATGGACAAAATGTTGTTCTCTTGGACATATACTTAGATAACTGTAATATAAAGAAAGAGGGTAGCTTTTTCTAGAAGATATGCTGGGATATAAATTCTATTTCTGGTTCTATTCCTTTAGTGACTCCCTTTCTCTTTTCCTTCATGTAGCCTTATCTGGAGGGTTGAAGAACATCATTGTAGAGCCCAATTAAAATGATACATAAATCCGACTGTCTTAGGACTTGTCACTTATTTGTAAAAATGTACAAACTAACTCTGTCCTCATTTACAAATATGCCAATGCTGAAAGAAGTGAACGAGATCTTCTTACTTTTTTCATAATTTAAGTCAAGGCTAACAAACTTTCTCTAAAAACAGTCAGATAGTTAATATCTTAGACTAAAAGATATGTGATTACTGTTCCAAATATTTAATTCTGCTGTTGTAAACAGACTTGGACAACTTGTAAAGGAATTAGGAGACAATATTAAAGAAAAAAGACAATACTATAAGGAATGCAGAGGAAATATATATGTATATATATATATTTTTATTTTAGAAATTTAAAAATATATATTGTCCTTGATAATGTCCTAACCTGCTTAATGAGCTAAACACAGCACCACCCTACACTGTGATTTTTGTTAAGTCAGGTAATAATTTTTCTCTTCTGTAAGTCATTCGTAGCTGTTTTGTTTTTGTTACTTGCAGCCTAATTCATCCTAAATAAATTATGCCTTAATGCATAGGACATTTGGAGATTTCAGCTTAATATTAACTGAGTGGTTAGAGTAAATTAAGCTAAATTATAGATATGATCCTCACAAGGCCAAATACAATTGTTCTATTTTATTATTACAGTCTTCATTTTCTAGACATTTCCTACAGTTCAGTAAGTTGAAAGACCATAGTTACATATTATTTTATTCACTTGTTTCACAATATTTATTGATCAGCTCCCATATTTAGGCTCTGAGTTTGCTACTGAGTTTAATGGTAAGTAAAGTAGGCTTAGACACTGATTATGGACAGTATGTATTCTAGTAGGTAAGAAAGACACCGTCAGTTAATCACAAAATTATATCTTTACAAATTATGATAAGTGCTCTAAAGGACAAGTACAGAGTCATAAGAGTCATAACATTGTGATATAATCTAATCTGGGGATTAGAGAAGATTTTCATGTAGAAACTGTGCTTGAGGTGAAAACTGAAGAATGTTTAGAAAATGGAGAGAAGAATTTAGGGGAGAGCATTCCTAGCAAGGCCCATGGCCATGTGGCATTCAGGAACTAAAAGAAAGTCAAAGCAACAGAAATTTTTAGAACCTGGGGGATCTTGGTGTGAGATGAGACTGGGAAGTAAGAAGTAACTGAACCCTTCAGGGCTATGTAGTTTTTGTTATGAACAAAATCAAAATAATCACAGGCAAAGACATTAAACCATTTAATATAAAAAAGTGTCAGTAGTTCTGAAACTTTAAGTTGCATCAGAATCTTCTGCAAAATTAATACAAATTTATGCTTCCATACACAAAGTCTCTGATTCAGTAGGTATGGGCTCGGACTCAAGAACTTACATTTCTAGCAACTTTCCACGAGATGCTGACATTGCTGGTCTAGGGACCACACTTGAAAACCATTCTTATATAATTTGACTAAGACAATATCTTTCTTTTCTTTGCTTTTGTCATAAAAAGTTGAATATGAAAAGCACTCCAGATTGAGAATCAATAAGGATGCTATTAATTACATATTTATTCTCAACCTATTTTGGATTCAGGGTCTTTATCTTGTTCAGCATTTTGTATCAACATATTTGCTCAGAGCAACAGATTTGACCTTTAAAATACTTGTCTGAGTAAGGTAGACATGAAATTATTCTAACTTTCTACTAATGACTTAATCATCATCCTCAGACCCTAATTTAAAATGTGGCTAAAATCAGGACTTTATCTAAATCTCCTCACTCAATATACCCTATCCTTTTCGTTATACAACATTTAAAGGGAACATTATAATTTCTTCCAACACTAATATTTACTGTTTCTATTAAGTGCCTGATAAATTGTCTTAATAGTCACAACACTACACTATTAACTGAAAATGAAAACTCAAGTGGTTTGTTATCCTGTCATTATTCTGAAAAGTAAGTAAGTCAAGTTTATACCATTTGGCATCCTCAGCAAATTAATGTGGTTTTCTTCAACAGATTGGAGTCTTTCATATAACTAAATATGATTCTGTTAGGTAGTTAATCAGGCATGAGCAAAAGGAGCGAAGGCCCAGCTCTGTAACCATAGAAACTTCCCTTGAAGACCTTCCTTAGGGACCTCCCAGAAATACTTTCCTTTTAGGGTTATAAATTAGCCCATATTCTAGAGCACAAAGACCATAAAGGCTGCTGGCTAAACCAGCTACAAACACATGTGCAGAAAGTACTGCCTACAACTTGTCTCATTATACTATCATTTTAATCTCATGACTATGCGTGGAAGTTCATGAATCTAATTATAACAGACTGAATTCTGGGTAAGCACATGCGCAATAGGAAAAAGTTTTATAGCAGCCAACTGTCAGTCAAGGTGACCTCACATGTAGATCATGAGGATCTCCCATCATGACCCAAATATAATCAGACCTTCCCATTTCTGCACTGTTAGAGCTCTCCTTATGAAAACTCACCCCTCTCTTTGGGGCACACTGTCTTATCTCTTCATCTCCTAAATTTTACAGGGCTGCAGCCTTCCTTAACAGTGGTCCTTCTCCTATTAAAATGTACTTTCAATAAATCTTACTTTTACTAAATCTTGCTGACCTATAATTCTTTACTGCATCGGTGAGGAAGAACCAAGGAACAACACACAACATCACAGTCCACTGTCCACCTCCTCCTCCCCCAGGCTGATGGGGTTACCCCGGATTTCAGCTCATGCCAGTGGTGGCAATTCTACTGGAAATAACAGGAAACAATTCTACTGGAAATAACCAAGAAAAACTGATAATACTGTAATTTATTCAAAAGATGGCAGTGGAAGTAATCATTTAAGCATTTCATTAAAGATAACAATTCAAGTGGGAGTGCGTGTGGGTACTTGCAGAGTGAAATACTGAAAATTATCTTTTTGGGCTATTTATGTAGTTTTTTTTTTTTTTTTCCATGAAATTGTCATCAGAATCTTCCCTTCTATGTAGCACAAAAATATACTGTAACTTTATTTCCCATTTGAATATAGTAGTTAATAAAGATGATATGTCTCATATTTTCTCATATTCCTTAAAATGAACTTAACACAAATTGTAACAGAGTAAAATTCTAGGTCTCTCTCTGACTCAGGCTCATGGCTCCTGCTATAGATATGCTAATTGAGTAGAGGAATTCTGATTGAAGGTCCGTGGAGTATTTTGCAAAAACAGCCCCAAGTCAGAGGAGTCTTTGCTGAAGAGATGGGGAAATGTGTGTAAAACAATGACTTTTAATCAAAGATTTACAGGAAACTCGGGATTGAACTCAGATAAACTGGAAACAAAGAGATTTGGAGATTTTGCAGTTACCTATTTTTAACCTATAGAAATGATAAGAAGGGTAAACAATGAATTAGGCCCCTGTACAGGGTAATGTGAATATGTACGTTATATGTTATTACAGCAAGATGCCCTAATTAAGATGGGCACGAAGAGCTACAAAAGATTTTACTAATGTTCTTTTTGAGAGAAGTAAAGAAGATAATCAGATTTGAGAATGTGCTATTTCCTTCTCTTTTTTTTTTGTCCTTTTTGATCACAACAAAGGAACAGCGTGTTGCCACTAGGAGGCACTGAGAGAGCTTGGTTCTTTTCACCAATGCAGTAAAGAAGTACAGATAAGCAAAGTTTAGGAAAAGTAAGATTTTTAAAGTACGTTTCAAGAGAGAAATGGATATGCCAGAGACGAAGGCAGCCCCACCGATTTCAGGCGTATGTCTTATATTAAGGCCATGATGGGTGGTTACAAGGGCAGCATTAGATAATTGGCATGTGAGGTCATATTGATTGACATCCTGTTGTTATATAACATTTCATTTACTATGCATGCAGTGACCCAGAATTCAGTCTGTTCTAATTATATTCAGGTATTTCTGGCACATGTATGATATTATAAAGTTGGTATAATGAGGTTGTCACTGTTAAGGCTGATCGGAGTTTGATGTCACCTCAATGGTAGTGGGGAGGGAGATGAGAGATAATGATGCAGACATGTAGTTAGCACTTTTTCCTCGATTCTTCCTCAAATGATGGCAGTGAAGAATGGCAGGTCTTTTAAATTTAATAGTTTTATTAAAAGTGTATTTTAGAAAGACAAAGCATACCCCAAAGAGGCACAAGGTCCCAACGAAAAGGGGCCAAAAGGGCCATTAAAGGCCACCAAAAAGAGAGAGAGAACCCAGAAGGACAAAAAGGCCCAGAAATCGGAACGTCTGCTTATATTTGGGACATGATGGGGTAGTTCCAAAGGCATTCCTAGGTGATTGGCAAGTGAGGTCATTTTGATTGACCCCTGGCTGCTATATAACTTTACCTAGAGTGCATGCACTTACCCAGAATTCTACTACCATTGGGCGGTCTCTAGGCTGGGCCTCTATTCCTTCGTTCCCCTTGTTGCTCATATCTGACTAGCTGCCTAACAAGGCTATGGTCAATGAAGGTTAGCACAAGTACAAACTGCGGACGTACTTGTGACCGAACTAAACTAGTGGTTGTTTTTGCAGTTTTTACTTTCTCTATTCCAGGATGTAAAAGTAATTTTTAACTATTAAGTGCGAGTTTCAGGGAGGTCTTAAGAGAGGTCTCTGGATTGGCCTTCATTCCCCATCACTAATGTCTATCTACCTGCCTAACATTGGAAAAGATTTTATATGTATATATATATATGTATATGTGTGTGTGTGTGTGTGTGTGTATATGTATGCATGCATACATACATACATACATACACACACACACACACACATACACACACACACACACACAGTGTATTACTCTGAAAAGATTTTATATGTATATATATATATGTATATGTGTGTGTGTGTGTGTGTGTGTATATGTATGCATGCATACATACATACATACATACATACACACACACACACATACACACACACACACACACAGTGTATTACTCTGCAAAGAATTTCTCTTCAGTTAGACTTACTAATATACAAGTGGTCCACAGTGTCTTCTTTCAAGGAATACTCTGGATATATACCATGTTTTTGACTGATAAAGGAAAATCTGTGAGCTATGTATATATTCATGTCTTATCTGTCTCCAGCAGTTTAAGATAAACCCTCCCATCACTTTCTTTGGCTCTCATGACTTTTTGTGTTTAGGGCCATAGAAATGCGATTGAGAGAAAGAGAGGCACTTGTGAAGAGAAACTTATTTATCAGATTGCTTATTGACAATTATTCATATGTAGTTATTGTTTAATGATAACATAGGTGTGATAAATAAGCAATTGAATAGTATATTAACATCATTCCAACTATAGGAATAAGAAGGCACTGTAAAGTTCTAAGTAAGAGAAAATGCATGGAAAGCCAGCACACTGCACTCAAAGGAATGCTAAATTAAAAATCAGGAGACCTAAATCCTCTCCAAGTTTTTCTAATATGTGACCATGTGACCTTGGAACAACAATTTCACCTATTAGTTTTTCTTCTCTGTTGCAATAAATTATATATAAGCTATTCTTGAACATATGATTCAATTTTATATTCTTACCTGTAATACCTGATTTTATTGTGTTTAGATGTGCCCCCCCACACACATAGTGGTTAAAAACAAATAATGACCCCAATTTGTATTTATGTAGACATACTATATTAATAAAACTATCATCAGGCTCTGGGTAAGACATTTTTCTTCAGTGAGGTCACACCCATTTTGACTCTGTATGGACTTCCTGATTATATTACCACCCATTTTTGTACCTCCACCATAGGCAAAAACAACAACAACAACAACAAAACACTATTAGAAATGACATCCCTTTAGCAAACAGTGATAAATATATCAGTATTCATGTATGATAATGAGTAATAACTCATGGTAGTCTTTATTTGTCTGAAAGCTTGGGTTCTAAGAAGTAAACATTAAGAAATGAAGCTCTGATAGTATTATCCCATTACTCTTAATAACATCTCTTCTAGTAGACAGACTAATGTGATTTTCATTGCTTTTAATTTGAAGTCCATTAGATTACATGTACCCATAAAAAGGCCTGGCATCCAAATCTGCACAAGGCTGAGAGAAGCAGAATATAATGAAATCCCATGCAAGGCTTATCAGTTACTAACACCAGGTAAAATGTTAAGTAACATCCAGTCAGGAAATCAATACCTATTAATGTAGAATTTTTTCTCCTAAAATAGAAAGATAACATTAACATTCTGACATATTAAAACATTGTGTTTGTACTGCTTCAGATATGAGATTGCATAATAAAGATGTTTCAATCTCTAAAGATTTATAGAATCTTTCTAATTCATTGATGCCATATGAAATAATACTTATCTGAATGTACACAGAACAGATCTTTGGAATTTTTTTTCTTTTTATTTAATGTTTATTCTAGTGTCTTCTTTTCCTTCTTCTCCTTTGGTTCCACACTGTGATATTTTAGGAAATATTAAGCCTTTGTATGGCTTTTGACATCCCCATACTGAGGCAGAAGAGAGATTCTCCTATCAAGAATTATTTTCTTGGTTTGAACATGCAATTCACACATTTGTGTTAATTCAATTTATATTACTCTCTCAATGAAACAAAAATATATTATCTGAGAAGAGACACCTTATCAAATTATATCTATGCACAGTTAATCATGAATGTAGAATATTAGATTATTAGAATGTAGAATATTAGACCTTAAATCAATGAATGCAATGATTATATAATAATTTGGTCCAGGCCAAGTACTTGTCTTTATAGATACTGGAATGGTCAGACTGACAAAGTGGAATCCTGGAATTTCTATTTCTTTTGTTAGTCTCTCTTATGACCTGCACTAGTAACAGTAAATATCCCTGTGGATTTATTTCCTCCAGAAAATATGGTTTTCCAATCATCTTAATAATCAAGTTAAATATGAACTTATTCATCCTGAAATTACTTATCTAGCTGGCTCGTCATCGCAGATAACTGAAATGTGTGTGTGTGCGTGTGTACGTGTGTGTGTGTGTGTGCACATGAGCATGTGCATGAGCTGACACATGCAAGGAAGACAATGAAAAATTAAACATGTTTCATTGTATAATTTGCACAGATACTCCCTCCTCCATTCTTCTCATAAAAGTAAATCTATATTGACTCTGTTCACTATCCCATTGCTCTGAAAACATGAGAACTATAAAAGGATATTACTGTTGACATCTAACTTCTGGCAAATTATTGACTGTCCTTTTTTAACTCACATAGGACACAGACTAAACATTCTCAATTGGAGAAGACTGTTATAAGGAGGGTGGATGCAATTAGTTATCCTTGATAGAACTGGAAGTTGAACAGAGATAGAGGACTAAAGTGACTATGTTTGTACATATCATTCAGAGAATTCTTAAAGATCCTAAAAAGTGTCAGTGCCTTAGAAATATATTTTCATATTATTTGTATCATATAACTACCCCTACTTCTCTCTTATACCTAAGTACAAGTTATCTGATAACTTAAACAAATTCAATGTTTAACTATATTCTCTTCTCCCAGACTATTCTCAAATAATTTATAAACCCATCCAAGCATTGTTATAATTGACTTACATACCTTAGATGTAAGATGATTAAATCTTTTTAATCATCGCAATAATTTTAAAAGTTAGTATTCATACCCATTTTTATGAATGAAGAATTTGTAGCTTAGAGGTTAAGTTCCTTGAACAAAGTCATACAATCATTTGCTGACCTAGGATTTAAACTCAGCATAAGGTATGAGAAACTAAGGAAACTAATATACAATTCACAGTAAAATTCCTGCAATGATATATATGTAAATTAAAGAACTTCTACCTCATACTAGTTTCTCAGGCATTACTCAGATAAGAAGTTATTTTTTTTGTTTAGAACTGAGAGGATTCATTAAATCTATTTAGGTTCTTCAATTTCTCATTGTGCTCCATCTTCTTTAGTAGATTGTTTCTACCCTTAAGTTTTATCAATCATACCACCAGGTATAAAATTTCAGATCACATAATATTCTGCTGATTTCTACTGTATTTCTAATGCCTTGGTTGATGATGCCAAATTCTACTCTGCCTACAAGCCCCAAACCAGGGAGAACACATGAACTACTCTCTCTCTTTCTCTAATTCTCTCTCTCTCTCTCTCTCTCTCTCTCTCTCTCTTCTCTCTCTCTCTCTCTATCAACCCTCATATCTTATCCCTGTAGATTTTGTCTCAATTACTTTTCTCTTTACTCATAGTCGATTCAGACTAGGCTTCTTTTATTTCTTGTCTGGATAAGGGAATATCCCTATGATTTTCTCCAAATCTGGAATAGGTGTCTCAACCTATGACTATAGAGCTGGCTTAATTGCTTATCTACCGAAGAGGCTTTATCTGCAACAAAGCTACTCTTATCTAGTGGGGATCTATAATGATCCTGAACCTAATCAGGTCTAGATCCAATCAGGTCTGTGAAAGATTCCCCTCTTCTCTTCTTGGAATGATTTCAATGTATTAAGCAATCGCCTGTTCATGGAATCTGGGATAAATGCTGAAATGCCCAGAAGTTCCTTAGACTTTTTTATTCAGGTGCTATGTACATCTGGCGCTATAGTCCACAGATCCAACTATTCATTTCTCTCGGTCTAAATTTTAAGGTATAAAGCAGTCTGCACAATTTCTATTAAATTTATGGTGGATTAAAAAAAAAAAACCCTATGGCTTATTTTGAATTAACCTCTATTCCCTTGTATTTTCAATGTAGTAATTATGTGATTATATTGAAAAGGTATTATTAGTTCAATATAACTAGCTAATGCATGTCAAATTCAAAATCGTATCTGTCAAACCACTACAGAGAAACAAAAGTGTGTGACTGTTAGGCCATTTACTGGTTTAGTAATGGAACAAAAAGAAACACAAATCAAACTCAAAAAGCAAAACTTAAAAAGATACATAGACTACTCAAAATCATATTACAAAAAGTATGTGGAAAAGGGTTATAGAAGATTATGCTAAAAGATTTCTTAAAATTTTTCTTTATGAAGAAGATGAAGGATAATGAGCAGCCAGGAAATACTTGTAATTTAACTGTTTTTCATTTAGTTCAGTCAGAAACAGTTTATATATGATATACTATATGATTTTCTGTTTAAGTTTATTGAACTATGCTTACTTCAAGTAAAAATAATTTCTTTTTTATTGATAGAGAAAAAAAGCCCAATACTTTTCAATGCAACTGTAAATTAGAATCCTCAAAGGTAAAGAGAAAATTTGAGACTATTTCTGTTTTGTCACGCCACCTCAAAGGACAACGTCCAAATTTTCGATTGAAAAGGAAACTGAAAATTCATATTTTGAAATGATATTTCAAATGCATACTTGTGACAACATCTGGTTGATTGAATGATTTGTAATTAGTTAAATGAGTGCCTAGAACTCCTTCCTTTCCCATTTCCACAGTCTTTTATTCAGATAGAAACACAGCTTTGAGTATCTGGCCTATTCATTGTTTCAATTTTAAGAAACAAAGTAAAACACATATATCTACCTCATAGACTTGACAAGGGCTTGCAATGTATTTTCTTGGGTAAAGTTAATGGTTTTAGTACAATTTTTTGTTTAGTAAATACTGACAAGCATAATTAAAACTCCCTCATTGTGAGTGCTAAGAAGGACATGTTTTAACCTGGTAGTGAATTGCTTTGTCAATTTCATAATTGCTTTTATAACTCTTTTATATATCTTATTTCATAAGAGCTAACACAATGTAGAAAATGGAAGGGAATCAAACTGATTTGGCTTTGTTATTAACTATTTGGTCTTGACTTAGTGCCATATATGCTATTATTTTTAACTAGAGAAGGGGAGAAATTATAATGAAATTACTAAATAATTTCCAAAATTAAATCAATGATTTAAAATATTTTCTAACTTCTGAACTAGAGTTGTCTCTTCCATAATGTAGGCTAACTTTTTCTCATATTAGTCTGCTGTTTCAGCTTTGTGTGGCTCTAAGCCCTGTATTACCTTCAAATGAAAAACAACAAGAAGCCTACAAAATGTTAAAATTGTACAAGAGCTAGTTTATTTATTAATATGATAGATATTCCAACTCTCTAACACCATTAGAGATGGATTGGATATAATTTAACTTTTACTTTTGAGTTTAGTATGATAATCTCCTGAACCCACAGAACCAAATCTTATTTACTGCCATCTCAGTGCAGACATTGGGAACTAAAATGAAAGCGTAATTGCTCATAGAAAAAAAAATGTATATCATTAAGGGTATCTCTCTCTACTTCTGCAAATCTTCAGGAACTGTGTGATGCTGATCACAGTAGATATAGATTTGCTATTACCCTTCCAAACATGAAATGGATAAAAAAGGCCTAAAGGCCTAAAGGTCAAAAGGTCAATGAGTACTTTTTCTACCTGGATAGAGGCCATTCAGATGGTTTATTTTGGGGTGTCACTATGGTTCCATCGGTTCAATTCAAGAAAATTAAATTAAGTGATTACTAGGTGCCCAAAAATGTGCAATGTACAAGGGCACTAAAACTAAGCAATATGAAAAAAATATGTCAGGCATGCTCTAAAGAATAAAATAGGAAAAATGAGATTTTTAAACAAACAATCTTTATTATGATAGGTGCTAGGATAGAGAGACAGATCAAGGCAAAATGGTGGCATATAGTGGCACAAAGATAGGAGAAATAATTAAGCTGAGGACATTTGGGGAGTTTATAAGTGAAATGTTGTCACGTAGTGAGATTACTTGTTCCATTAGTAATTAAACCTAATAGGTAGGGCTAAAGCCTGATCCTCTATGTGTAAGATTTTTCTTAATATAAACATTGTTGCATTGGGACCTAACCTATTTTGAATGAGACAATAAAAAAACATGATAAAATAAAAACTGTATCGCTTAAATAGCAAAAATTGACAATTTAGAAATGAGAAAAATATTGCTGCTTATTTTGCCATGAAACTGAAACAAAATAATAGATTTTAATTTAAGCAAAATGTATAACATTGTACACAAATCTAATACAAATTTTACTGGTCCCATCCGTACTATTAAATTGTAAAAATAATTATAATGGTCATATTTTAACCCACTCTCCAGGATATTTAATAAGTACTTTTTGACTTGTATATGCATATAATATAGAGTTCTATAGATATATCTTTATTATTTTATTTGATACTGTATCTATCCTCTTTCATTTGAAGCAAATCTCTAATGTTTTAAAAGTGCCTCAGAAGGACTGGATATAATTTAACATTTCCTGCTTTTGAGTTAGTATAATAAAATAATCTTCTAAACCCACAGAAATTGATCTTATTTCTGGGAACAGTCTTTTTAACTTTCTAACTCTTATCAAAATATATCAAAAAGCTTCTTACAAAGGCAGAGGTTCTTGGGAGAAATGCAACCCTGGATCTACAAAAAAGGTAGGATTACATTCATTTGTAGGATTCTAAGATGCTACCCCAGGCTCACCTCCATTTTGATCAGGTATGTTTTTCCCAAAACCACACTTGAATACGAACATTTTAATTATACCTTTTCTTGTGCCTTGCTTCTGGCTTGGAAGTTAGGGATGTGATTACATTTCTGTTATCTGCTGGATCTCTTTAAATTCTGAGTGTTAATTGAATCTTTTTAACATATGACATATATATTTTCCTCATCATGCTTTGTTCTCTGATCATCTATTCTGAACCACTCATTCAGATCACAATCTCTACCTCCTTCTTTCTTTTTAAATTTATTACACAGAATTTATTCTCCTAAAACTTCTATTTAAGGGAAATATCAATGTCAAAAGACAAATGACCACCTGCAATAGGAGGAAATCAATAAGAAAAAGATGGCTAAGAAAAGGGAAAGGAGTGCGAAGAGGCAGTTCATATATACATACAAAACAATCAATAAACATATGTAAAGTTTTAAAGTGCATATTTTGTCAAGCTTATGGTGAAATAGGCAATCATACTATAAATGGGAATAAAATTGCTATGTTTTTGGAGAGTAAGATAAAAATAACCATCAAGATAAAAAAGTGCATGCTTTTTTCCTCATTTTATTGAGATATAATTAACATACAGCACTGCATAAGTTTAAGATATACAGCATAATGATTTGACTTATATACAGTATTGTGAAATGATTACCACAATAAGTTTAGTTAACATCCATCTTCTCATATAGACACAAAAAATAAAAAAGAAAAGAAAAAAAATTTCGTCCTTAGAATGAGAACTCTTAGAATTTAGTCCCTTGACAACTTTCATATATACCATACAGCAGTGTTAACTATTGTTATCATATTGTACATTATATTTAGTACTTATTTATCTTATAACTGGAAGTTTGTACCTTTTGACTAACTTCACCCAATTTCTCCTTCTCCCACTCCCTGCTACTGGTAACCAGAAATCATCTGTTTTCTTTTTCTATGTCCTTGGTTGCTTGTTTTTTTTTGTTTTTTGTTTTTTGTTTTTTTTTTTTAATTCCTCATATAAGTGATATACAGTATTTGTCTTTCTCTGACTGACTTATTTTGTTACAAATGACAGGATTTCTTTCTTTATGGCTTAATATAGTGCTGTACGTGTGTGTGTGAATCCATTCATCTGTTAATGAACATTTAGATTCTTTCCTTATATTGGCTATTGTAAAAAATGCTCTAAAAAACATGGGGTGAAGATATCTCTTCTTTGATATAGTGATTTTATTTCCTTCAGATATATTCCTTGAACTAGAATTCCTGGATCATATAGTAGTTCTATTTTAATTTTTTGAGGGGCCTCCATTTATTTTTCATAGTGATTATGTCACTTCCTATCTCATTTGTCCTATATTGTGGACCTCAGTTACAACTTTGGGATTAATTTTTTTCTCATTTAGAAAAAAAAAAAAAAAGTACAGCTTGCTGCCAGCGTTAATTTAACTACATGTAAGTTTTCTAGGATTTGACATTTTCAACAATCAAGAATTACTATATTTTGTAATAGAAATACTACTACTAAATAGAATGATGCCATTTGTTTCCAATGAGTATCAATATATTATAATGATGCTGAAATAATAATAAAAGTGAGATATTTTATAGCAAACTTTAGGGCTAAGTTTAGGGTTACCTCTGGAGTGATGTGAAATCTGGTGTCCCCCCAGAGGCTTGGGGATGAGGGTCCTTGGTTCTTCCCTGAAGATGCAGCAAAGAATTACAGGTTAGAGAGATTTAGAAATGATTTATTAAGGGTATATAAAGGAGATGGGCAATGCTAAGGAAGGCTTCGGCCCTGTGGAATTTGGGAGGTGAAGAGATAAAAGAAATGAAGAACAGAGTATGCCACAAGGGAGGAGCAGGTTTTCAGTAAAGAGAAATGTCACAATGCAGAAGTGGGATGGTCTGTATTATATTTGGGCCATGATCGGTAGTTATAAAGGCATTACTGAGTGATGGGCACGTGAGGCCATTTTGATCGACACTTGGCTGTTATATAATCCTTTGCCTGGTGCACATGTGCTTACTCAGAATTCAGTCTGTTATAATTTGATTAATGAAGTTCTGGGCATAAACATGGTATTATAATAATAGCATAATGAGGCTGAGGTTGTGGACAGGTTAGGATAGTACCTTCTGTGCAAGAGTCTGTGGCCAGATTAAACCAGCTATAGGTTTAGGGCCCTCCCGTCCTTTGTCTCCCTTGTCTCTCAAGATGCAAGAGGGATTCTTTAACTACCATTAGGGTGTTCTTTGGGTGGTCTCTAGGCCGGGCCTCTATTTCTTTGTTTCCCTGTTGCTCATGTCTGATTAGTTATCTAACAGTTAGGACTGTAATCTGCGAGTTATCTCTGGGTAAATATTGCAGCTACAAGCGCCCCAGTGAGTATTCCTCAGGACAAATGGGAAATGGGTTAATAGAAAAAGTGTCATT
>NW_011888901.1:1591271-1654548 GCF_000151845.1 Pteropus vampyrus
GCAATGCTAAGGAAGGCTTCGGCCCTGTGGAATTTGGGAGGTGAAGAGATAAAAGAAATGAAGAACAGAGTATGCCACAAGGGAGGAGCAGGTTTTCAGTAAAGAGAAATGTCACAATGCAGAAGTGGGATGGTCTGTATTATATTTGGGCCATGATCGGTAGTTATAAAGGCATTACTGAGTGATGGGCACGTGAGGCCATTTTGATCGACACTTGGCTGTTATATAATCCTTTGCCTGGTGCACATGTGCTTACTCAGAATTCAGTCTGTTATAATTTGATTAATGAAGTTCTGGGCATAAACATGGTATTATAATAATAGCATAATGAGGCTGAGGTTGTGGACAGGTTAGGATAGTACCTTCTGTGCAAGAGTCTGTGGCCAGATTAAACCAGCTATAGGTTTAGGGCCCTCCCGTCCTTTGTCTCCCTTGTCTCTCAAGATGCAAGAGGGATTCTTTAACTACCATTAGGGTGTTCTTTGGGTGGTCTCTAGGCCGGGCCTCTATTTCTTTGTTTCCCTGTTGCTCATGTCTGATTAGTTATCTAACAGTTAGGACTGTAATCTGCGAGTTATCTCTGGGTAAATATTGCAGCTACAAGCGCCCCAGTGAGTATTCCTCAGGACAAATGGGAAATGGGTTAATAGAAAAAGTGTCATTAGCTCTCTGAAACCAGTGTTATTTTGTTTCCTTAATTCCTATATTTATTTTTAATGATATTGTTTTATATGTATACACATAATAAGAAGATTATAAATTAATAACCACAATGGGGTGAGGAAAATGGGTTCATTTATTTCTTTGACATGCTTATCATGATAATATGACTAAAGGCATTATGCTTATGCTAGACATAGGTAACAAAATAAGTGTTATAAGTATTATTTAGTGTTAAAAATAAAAAATTATAGAATTCTAAATTAGATAAAAATGAATTCAGGAAAATTCTACATTTAAATAATCCTATAAACTACAGCTTAAATATTTCTCAAAGATGGGAACACTACATCAGCTTTAGTGAAGAACTTTAGTTTCCATAGTTGAATAGTCAGAAAGTTCCTTTACAATTTTCTCTGTTAAAATGCAATTAAATTTTATTCAATTCTATTGAATATCCTCTTGCCAATAATCCAAATTTATGGTGGAATATATAATATATTTTTCCTGAATTCGATTTAAAACATGTGAATTCCTAACACGTCCTCAGAGATTTTATTCATTATAAAAGACATAATTCTTGGATTCTGAAGGAAATTGGGATATTTATTTAAACACAAAAAATTATCTATTACATGTTTTGATTTTTATTTTATATAAGTATTCATAAGTGTTTCTTTGTGGTTAAATGTTTCTCTCTATGGTTACAGTATGTAGTAAAAGCAGTTACTACTCAACAAACATTCCATGTGCTTATCTCCATTTCCTTGCAGTCATTTGAGGCTATGAAGATAGTTCTGATCAATGGACTATGAGTCAGTGTTTCCTTTATCTTTTGCTTCCCCTGTCCTGTTCCCATTGGGAACAATTGATCAGATGGAGTAACTAAAACATAGAGAACAGTCACTTGGCCTGTATCAAACATTACATAATAGTAAATAAACCTTTATTGTGTTAAATCACTCAAACTTTGTGATTTTACTCCTAAAGCAAACAGAATTAATCGCCTCAATTAATACTACATTTGTATAATATTTAGGTTGTTTAATAAGTAGTTTTCTCTAAACAATTGCTCTATATCTAATAGGGAAAAGATACGTTAAGAGTCCTCACATAGAACTAGAATTTAATTTGACTCTTATTTCTATATAGCTTTTGGATCTGGGAACAATTTATACAAAATCTTCAGTCTTGATACCTTTGTAAAATAGAAAAAAGCATCTGCATTTCAAGATTATTACGAAAATAAAAATGTTCTTATGTAGGTGAAGTATATAGTACCTATACTGGCACATATTAGATAGAAAATAAATAGAGCTTTACATATTGGTTAGTCTCCATTTCATTTTCAATTAGCCATATGCTCAATATTTTCCAAATGAAAAAATCTACCACATTTTCATAATTTTGTTTGTATTTGTTTTGTCCATTTAGACTTTTTAATGAAGGCTTGCAGTATAAAAATAGCCCTTTTTGATATTGATAGCGATAAAAAGAAAGACATTAAAGCAAATTTACACAGTATTTTCAGAATAAAATATCACATTGTTAAATCAAAGAAATAAAATTACAAAGCAAATTATCAGTCTTATATATATAATTAGACCACATTCAGCTACTTCATTGTGTGTTGAAGTATATGACAAACTTTAATTATTTCCATTTTTCGTTGCCTTTCCTCTAAAAAGATTAAACACCCTTGCTTATTTCCATCAGTCTGTGCCATGTGACCTGCACACATAGTTAAATGTGAGTATAGATAAAGTATGATACTTTACATAGAAGCTTTAAGAGCAAGGTGTGTTTTTCACAATTTCCTTTCTCTTCTGCATATGAAGAGCAAAGTCCCAGTTAGGAATGTTACTTCATACTGGAATAGAACCATAGATAATCCACAACTTACATGTATCATGAGTGGAAAATAAAGCATTGTTATGATAAGCCATTGAGCATTTGGGGGTTCTTTCTTATTATGGTACAATCTAGTAAAAATGTAATAAACCAATACCCAAGCACACATTTTTCCATTCCATGAAAAATTAATAAGCCAAGTAATTCATCTTGGCTTGGATGAATAAATATATTCCAGAGCCGTGCTTAGCACCTTCACCTATAGCCATAAAAATATATTTTTATTCTTGTTTAATAATCATTTTTATTTAAAATTACTTTAGATAATAAAAAACTGTTTTTATCCCTGTAGTTACCAATTCCAGTGCTCTACTTTCCATTTAATAGATCCACATTTCTATTCCATTTCATATTTCTCTACCTCATTGACTTCCTTTAATATCTTTTAGTTTAAGTCTGTTGATAATGATTTATTTCAGCTTTGTATGTCTCAAAACATATTTATTTCTCCATCATTTTAAAAATATATTGTAGATAGGCAGAGAATTTTAGGTCGATATTTCTTTTCCTTTTATACTTTAAAGATGTTGTTATATTGTTTTCTCCCATAAATTGCATCCAAAGAAAAATCAACAATCCTCCCTATCTATATTTCTCAGTATTTAATTTGCATTTTTCTGCCTCCTTTAAAGATTTATCTCTTTAAGGCTGGATTAATTCTTGGATTTGTGGGTTTAAATTTTTCATCAAATTTGAAAAAAAAAAGACTATTATTTTGTTAATATTTTTCTCCCTTCCTCTCCTTTTCCTCGTGTTTTTACATATTTTAAATCTGCTAGAATTGTTCTTTGGCTCTCTGAAGTGTGTTCACTTTTTTCCAGTCCTTTCTCTCTGTTTTTATTTTGGATATTTTCTATTTCTTTGCTTTCAAGTTCACTAATCTTTTCTTCTGTAACATCTAATGTGCTATTAATTCCAGTTTGTATATTTTTCATTTCAACCATTTTAGTTTTTAAGTCAAGAATTTTTATTTTTATCTGTATATATATTCTGTCTCTACTTATTATGCTGTCTTTCCTTTAATTATTTGAATACATACATTATAGTTATAATATTGAATACATACAGTATATTGTTGATTTGATTTGCTTGTCTTCTAGCTCTATCGTCTGTTTCCTTATGTGTCTAATTTTGATCGATTTATCTCTTATGTAGTTTGCATTTTCTTGCTTCTTTGCCTGCCTATTAATTTTTGATTGAATGGCAGATAGTTTTAATTTTATCTTATGGAGTTTTGAATATTTTTGAATTTCTATAAATGTTTTTGAGCTTTGTTTTATAATACAGTTAATTACTGAAGCAATTCAATCTGCTTTGTCTTTCTATTAAACTTTTTAAGGTAGAACCAGAGTAGCATGTTTCCTAAGGCTATTTTTTTTTTTAAATACTGAGGCAAAATCTTTCTGATTTCTTTACTCAATACCCCATGAATTATGCAATTTTATAATATGGCTGGTGAGAAGAGAAATTATTTACACCCCTATATCAGCATACAATAATTCTTCTAGGTAGTTCTTTCCCCCTTTATGGTTAGTTTCTTTACATGTATACACTGCTAAATATTCAACTTAAGACTGGAGGGAGAGCCTATTCATATCTCCAGAGTTCTATCTATGTTCAGCTTTCTCCTATTTGATATTCTTCTCTGCATACTCTTGTCTTCTCAGCCTCTGCATCATCTTACCAATTCAAGTTACTGCCAGGCTGCATCTGAGTTCTCCATCACTGTGTCATGGTCTAAGATCTTTATCAGGTAGTTGGGCAATCACTGGGCTCATTTCATTTGTTTTCCACCTTCCAGGTATTATTATCACTCATATTCTAATGTCCAATATCTTTAAAAATATTGTATTGTATATTTAATATAACTGTATAGTTTTTTTATACAGGAGGTTATATCCCTTCTCTGATGGTCTATGGTGGCCTAAAGAAAAAACAATTCCCATTATAATGGATTCCATTTTTTACTAAAGGCCATTCCTTTATAAGGTATTCTCTACATACATTACTTTTTCTTTTTTTTAACTAGTGTGCATAAATTTGCCTTTTTAAAGGGTAATTATTATATTTGTTGTTTTCTTAATTATAATATATGAAGACTGACATAATTTTTCCAATGCTTTAGAGTCCTTTCATATGAAATTTAAATATAATCTCATCATATCCCTCTCTTTCATTCTTCCTGTCTCCTTTTAAAGAGCACACGTGGAATGAGAATTTTTTGTATAGACATCAAATATTCAATCATTCTTTGTTATGATACATTTTTCAGTGAAGCAGTCTTTTCTATATCGGAGAAGATTCAATAAAGAAGACTCTTGTTATTGTAAATTGAAATGTGTTACCCAGTGACATTCAGACACCGGTTTTCGTTTTGCCCTTTAAAAAAAAAAAATAGTTCTTATTTCCTCTTGTATGTGACAGCTGCTCCACAATGTAAAGACAGTTACATGTGTCCTTCATACTCTTTTATTTGCTTTAAAGGTTTTTTCTGAAAAATATTTCTAAAAGCCTGATCATCTCATTCTTTATTATTTTCAAGATTTTCAGTAGCTCCTTATAATGTAGTTTTCAGAAGTGAACAAGATACAGAAAATGTAATCTAATCAGCGCAGAATACAGAACTCTTGTGTTCTGTGGTTCATACCCTAATAGTTCATTGTTACTGTATATATATTTTGTTAGGTTTTGAAACAATTGCATCACTTTATAGAGAGAAACACATTTGGCCTCTGTAGAACTTAAATTATCAAATAATGTTCATATAATTATTAAAAATACATTTGCTATATTTATTTTGATATACTTTCAGCTGTTGATAACTTTTAGAAATTTTGAGATTTCAAACTGCCTAATTTTCATTAAGGATTTTAAATATAAGTATATATGTATATACATATATATACATATTTATATATTAAACTACATGGATATACTGAAAAAAATTGAAAATTGATTTAGCAAAATTCTCTGAGTACAGGGTAATCTGTAACAATTGTCATCTAATATATGTCTAGATTTTTATACTTAAAAATATTACTTAAAATGAGGACATACTGGTATTTACCATAGTTAATAATTGTTTTCATACATCTGAGAAGTTATCACAAGACTATAACATCCTCTAGTTTATAAACCCAATCTTATTTATTTATTTATTTTAGTCCTGAGCATCTGGCCTTACACTTGTAACAAAACAAGCATTAAATTCTTAAGTGCTAAAAGAGCAGGTAGGCTTTAGCTTTCCCAGAGAATGTGGGCATGTTGCAGGGAAGCAGACATTGAATCTGTATAACAAGAATTTTATAAAATTGAAATTACTCCCAATGGGCACTGCCTTGAAAAGTTACTGTTCTTCACCTGAACTACTCAAGCGGGTAGCTGGCGATGGGCTGTCAATATAGGTATTTTAGAGTAATATACTGGAGTGAATTATTAGATTCAGCAAAATCTTCATCTAGATAAGCTATAGAGTTGTTTTCAAATACTAAGACTTTATGGTATGAATTTTCTGAGATACATATAGAGTATAGGGACCTTAGTTGTTTTATATTCCAATCATAAAAAAGACAAAAAAAATTTTTTTTAAAAAGAATAAACATTTTGTATATTTTAACATTTTTAGCCTAAAATCTAACATGAGCATAGTATATATGTAATGTTCAATCTGAATAAATAACATTTAAATAAAAAAATTATGATGGAGATAACTATTAAATTTGAAATTTGCGATTATTTATATCCTTTGAGAATGGCATACTCAGCTTAGCTCTGTTTGTAAGCCTATTTTTCAGTAAATGCTTAAAATGATCCCTGAAGGATTTGTGAGTGATGGTTAGTCAAAAGAGGGTGAGAGAAAAGCAGTCTATGTAGTTGTAGTAGCATAAAAAAGCAAGAGGTAAGCCTACAGCCATTTTGTATAAATCAAATGATGAAGTAGTGAGTGATTCTATGGTTATCAAAATACTTAGACTACAGTATATTTAGCTTCTTGGCTCTGAACAATGATATTTTTACTCCTTTCACATAAGTATGTAGAAGAGTCAAGTCTGAGATATCCTTAAGAGATTGAAGAATGCTACCTCCAAATAAGAATAATATTCCCTAGAAATGGAAAAGAAAATAATAATGGTAAATGTGAAAGAAACTAGCCCAAGAAAAGATGATCGATAATCATGTACATAAACATAATGAGGAAAATATAAAGTTATCCTCTTAAATTTGGTTCAACTGTATTTTTATCTTATTATTTTTTTAATTAAAGTTGAATACTTCAAAGTAAATGAAGATTTAAGGGCAATTTATTCCTCTGAGAAACAATAGTGTATTCTGCTTCTGCCAGAATTAAGGATCACTCACCTCATCTGTATAACAGTGCAAGAGTCATAGTCTAAAGACAGAATCACTTTAAATGGTGTTGTTGAAATTCTACGCATTCCCCAAGCTCCCCAAATCCTCATGCTCACCGTGGGAGAACTGGAGTGGACATTTCTCTCCAACTTAAGGAAACAGTTTTGAGCCTGACTACCTCTTAGAGTCCTGATAAACAATGTTTCACTCTCAACATGGGCTTTCTAAAGATAAAAATATATCTGGAGCTACCTCTGCGTGACACTATCAGAGAAAGAAGGCTATATTAAATGGAAAATGCACTTAAGTAAAGGTAAGGACAGAATGGAATACTCCAAAGATCAGCATTATTACTGAGAGAAAGTCAGCTCTGGCTTTTCAAAAAAGATTCTGCCATAAAAGATGACCATGAAAAAAAGAATGGCTATACATTAAAAGGGGACAGTAACTGCTAGAAGCCTAGAGGCTGACTGAGTGAGAGAAGTCTTAAATGCCTTGTCAAAGAAGAGAAGAAGTAGTATCAGGATAATCTCTGAAAACAAACAAACAGAAACAAAAACAAAAACAAAACAACATAAAAGCATAGGAGGGAAAGAAGCATCAATCGTGTGCTTCCACCTTGAGTAGAGAGAACCACTGTCAGATTACAATGTCACCATTCAGAACAGTGTGCCCTCTTCTCCTGGTGCCAGAGAGAAGAGAAGGCACAGAGCTAGGTTACAGATAAAACCAGACTACACCTATCTCCACTTTAGCATTCCAACATTGAACAGGTCTAAACTATGGGAGATAAAAAATGTTAAGAATTAGTTGAAGCTTGTAAAATTATTACAATGGATAGACATAGTAATCTCTGAAGTAAAAATGTATTTGGGACAGCAAAGAACACAGAGCTTTGAGACATGCCTAAACTTTCTTTCATAGTCTAAAAAAGACCAAATCCAGAGAAGGCCTTTGAAGGGATCCTGGCGAAAATAACTTGACTTTATACATATAAAATAGCTAGGAATAAACCTAACTAGAAATGTATAGTATCTATATAAAGAAAACTTTAAAATCCTTTTAAAGACTTTGAACAAATGTACTTGGAGAGAAAGGCTGACTAGCATAAAGACATAAACTCTTAAATTTGTTTTAAATTTAATGTGATCCAAATAATAATACTAATACTTTTTCTCACATCCTTAAGGTAGGGACAGTATAGATAAAATAAGAAAAGGATTAACAAATGAATAGAAAAATGAACAACGGGTACAAAGAAATAATTTAAATAAATGAAATTATCTATAAATGCTTTTTAAATATGGCATGATGTTTAATCTCAATTTAATAAGAAAATAAAAGTAAAGACAAAAAATGTTCTTTTTCTTTTATCCACATGAACAAAACATTTAAGTCTGATAATACTGAATTGCTGAGGCTGTGGGAAAATACTACCATTGGGAATATAAATTTATAATATCCCCCAAAAAGAAAATTTGATAAATTTCTTAGATTTATAAATTCAAAGCTCTTTTTCGCCCAGCAATTCAAATTCTTGGATTTTATCCTACACACGTATTTTCACCTATGTGAAATGATATGTGTAAGCCTGTCCAACAAGAAACTGTGGTGGAGTGGTATCATACATCAATGCTTCCTGATTGATGGGAGAGAGACAACCTTTGTTTTATTTCAAAGACCAGCTGTCCAAGAGAGCAGTGGTTCCAATCAAGTCCCGAACTTTGAACATATAGACATCTTTGGCTTCCAGAATAATCAGCAGTTTGTATTTAAACCATGTTTCATTGCATCCCTCTCGGCATTTGGCATTTGCTGGATTGGTATGTAATGGTTGCTGATGCATGATAGATGAAAGTACGAAGTGCATTAGCAATATGGCTATATTTATCACTCTTTATCACTGCTGCTGCATTCAGATTGAATATTAGGTACTGCTGAGAATCATCTACCTCGACTAGAATGTAAGTTCTACAAGAGCAGAGATCTTTGCAGGTTTATTGTAGATGTGTTTCAAGCACCTAGAACATTGCTTTGCACAGAGTAGGCAGTAAATAGTTAAATGAATAAATGAAGCAAATATTGCTGCACAATCTCTTTAGCACTGCTGTATCTTTTATTTAGTGTACCTGTCCTCTTAATGTCTGCTGACCTCTTGGCTACTAATTGTTCATCTGTACTTTGGATAACCACTCTCTATATCTGAGTCTTCCCATTTGGGCTAGTTTTGCACAGGTTCTTTTATTTAGAATTTACATAATTTTGAGATTTTTTTTAATAGACCTTACAAAAGTTTTTTTTCTCCCCATAAATAGATTATATATATATGTGTGTGTGTGTGTGTGTGTGTGTGTGTGTGTGTGTGTATGTGTGTGTGAGTCCTTCTTAAGATGCAAATATGAATTTGTTTTGTCTCTTAACTAATTTATGGACATCAGTTAAACTTCAAATGTGTGTAGACTAGTTTTAGTGACCATGCAGGATTCATAAAAGACACAGCTTCTCAATTAATGGTCATGTGGACACAAAGATGAAAATCCTAACTTTGTAGATTGAGATAATAATTTGGGACATATTATTTCCATGGTCTAAAAAACCATAAAGAAAGATATGTTCTCTAGAACAGTAAAAACTCTCCCTTCATGCCCCTGTGCTCTATATTTTAAATGTCTTCCTCCTGGTGCACTCATTTATGGCTTCTGAGTTACTTGATCTCTTAATAAATTATTTAAAGACCTCATCAAGTAGAACATGGGTTCTGTTAACAGTAAAGATTTAGAGGCAGATGGGATCAACACAAGGTCAAGCCTTTTCTATTTGAGTTAAGTTGATTTCATATCTAGATTGTGATGTTGCCTTGATGCCATTTTAGTAATGATTTGCTGGCTTTGTGGAGACCTTGTTTGTTAGGAGAGCTCTATTTTAATGGCAACATTAAATTTGATCTTCCCATTATTTAAGGATCTGTCGCATTTTATCTCTCAAAAAATGACAGCTCTCAGTGATTAAAGATTAGTCCAACTATGTCCCTTCAAGTCTTTTATTGAAGGATGGATACTAAATAAGTAATAATTAATAGTGTAAACTCAATGACAAAAGTGCCTTTGAGCATGCCCTTCGTCATTCACTGTCCAACTACCATTTGTCAGCTCCTAGTTAAGAAAACTGATCTACCGCCTTTCTTCTGGGTTAGGAAACAGTCTTTCTTACATTTATAGCACAGTAAGAATAAGTCTATCATAGCGGATAGATTGCACTGTATTATAATAACACTTTAACTTCTCCATAACTTTTTACACTAAAAGCTCCTTAAAAGCAGTGGTTATGTCTTTCGTTTTTACATTTTTGTGAGTAGCACAGAATGTGGCAAAAAGTAGAAGCTCAAAAAAGAATTGCTGAACAAAAGGATAAATAAATAAAATTCGACTCTGGAAGTCTGAAAGAAAATGTATAGAAACACTGAATGCAAGAAGAATTATAATGTAAGTTGCATATTTCTGCTAATATTTAACACTAAGCATGGTTTTATTCCTAAGAAGCTCACTGATATTTAAATACCAATTTGTTTCACCAAATTATTATATCTAAAACTGCATTTTTATTTCATTTATATTTTGATTAAATTAACTATTCTAGATTAATGCTATGAAGTTCCTTTAAGCCTTGAATCTCTTACGCATGGAAGTATACTGTCAGTTACTGGATGATAATCTGTCTGCACTACATTCCAGCCCCAGGTATAATTGCTACACTATTGCCGATAAAGAAAAACTGAGTTCTACTGAGAACCTGCTGTGTTTCTTATAAGAGGTAGACTATTATTTATTAAATGTAATTTTTAGTGATTTTAACTTGCAGAAATTCAACTTTATGTGATAAAACACACACACGAAAGAAAACAACATTTTTCATGAAATACACAGAGTAGAGTATAGACCATAATCATTAATATCTACACATCATCCAAAATGTACATTTGTCAATTAATAGAAAATTTTCAGCATCCTAGAAGCTCTCCCTTGTGACTCTTTTCCAATTTCTACCCCTTTTCTTCTCCTGAAGAAATCACTGTGCTGATTTCTGACATCTTGGATTAATTTTTTCAGTATTTGAAAAGTATAGAAATGGTGATATCCTTATGTAACATTTTATATCTTTTCTTATTTGCAAATTATAAGCGTGGAATTATAGATTACATTTTTTAAAAATCCTTTTGAGATTCATTCATGTCATGTGTTTGTATGGCAATAGTTTGTTTATCTTGAGTTCTGTAGAATATTCTATTGTCTGAATATTTCTCATGATACTTTTTCATTACACCAATTCCCTCTTATTGCTGGGGGACACATTCCAAGAGCCCCAGTAGATTCCTGGAACTGCATATAGTACTGAACCTGTATATACTATGTTTTTCCTATACATACATACCTTAGATAAAGTTTAACTATAAATTAGGCACAGTAACAGATTTACAATGGTAACTAATAATAAAGTAGAACAATTATAGCAATGCATTATAAGGAACATTTATGTGAATGTGATCACTCATCTATTTCAGGAGAGCCCATGCTGATGTCTTTGTACAGGCTCAACATTTTCTTCTCCATAATCTCACAAATGAAGGATTCATTCCTCTGTAGGGATTTTATTATTTTCTTATTAAATGGAGAATTTTCCCCTTTCACTTAAAGGAAGCACTTTATAGCTTCTTTGTGGCACGTCTAAATTGCCAGCATCACTACTCTTACATTTTGGGGTCATCGTTAAGCAAAATAAGGGTGACTTGAACACAAGCACTGTGATATTGAGATAGTTGACCTGATAACTGAGATGGTTGTGAAGTGACTAACTGGTCGTTAGTACATAAAGCCTGGAGACACTGAACCAAGGGACGATTCACGTCCTGGGCTGTACAGAGCAGAACTCATGAGATTTCATCATACTATTCAGAATGGTGTGAAACTTAAAATTTATACATTCTTTATTTATGGTATTTGCCATTTAAAATTTTTAGACTGCAGTTGATAGCAGGGTAACTGAAACTGTAGAAAGTGAAACCTCAGATAAGCAGGGACTGCTGTATGTTATTTATGTGTACATTTTAATTGTTTTCAGATTGGATCTATTATAAATAGTACTGCTATTTACATTCTCATCCTTATTTTTTGACATGTGTGCATATATTTCTGTTGACTATATACCAAGGAGTGTGTGTTAGTGTTTATTTCATTCTTAAAAAATGAGGTAATGAAGTATGAAGTAGGCTTTTATATTAGTAAAATCTGAAAAACAAATGTGTAGAATATTCTGTCTTTCCATTTATTGACAAATAACTAAAAATCTGGCTAGATTAATGGATGGTCTTCTATAATTGACATCTTAGATGAAGAAATAAAGAAATATTAATTTTAAAAGCATAGAGAAACTGATAAAACTATATAGAAGACTAAGTTTTACTGATTAGTAGTTAACTTATAACTTATTCTAGGACAAGTTATGTCTCTATTGTACTCATTATAAAGCTTGAGCCTACAGCATATATTTTTTAATCCACCAAAAAAAATATTGTCCAAATTTTACAGATATGAAAACCAAATTTCAGTGAACTTAAGCAAATTACCCAAAGTAAAAAAAAAAAAAGAAAAAGAAAAAGAAAAAAAACCTATTAAGTAGAAGGTAAAAGATTTATATAAATTTTATTCAGAATTATTATTAAATAAATGATAAAAGCATTTCATCGACAATATGAATTACCTGAGATGAGAGAGAGAAAAAAATTCACTATTACCTTATACAATTAAGGGATAGTGTGTGTGTGTGTGTGTGTGTGTGTGTATTCACATTTGTATATCTAGACCTGGGCTTTGTGACAAAGATGGCATTTACTTAAGGTTGGGAGTGGGAAAGAAATGGAGCATGTTTTCCTACTGGAGATACACCAAACTGAGTCACTCTCACTAAATACAGACCTGCTAGGAAATATATCTTCTCTTAGTCAATAGATTTGAGCTTATGACCTCTTCTTCTACTTCCCACTCCTATGAGCTACAAGACTCTCACATTAGAATTACTAGTCTTTTAAATATTTCTAGGAATTAGGAGAGATTGAAACTGCCTGGAAATTTGAGTTTTATTTGACTCTTCATAATATTTGCAATTAAAAGAGAAAAAGCCTTTTTAAAAAATATTAAAAACAATTGAAGATTTTATTTTGTGACCTTCTTCAATGAGACATAAAAGTTAAAAAGTAAGAAAAAATACATAAAAATTATGGATACTTGAAATACTTTTGGAAGTCTTGTTATTCCCTGGTCTTAGAGATCAGTGTTGTGGAAAACAAGCTGTAAAATACTCTTGTTTGATTCTAATATGTGGGGTGGTTCCTAGAGCATTTCTGTTTCTGGCTTTCCAGATATGATGGTCTGGACCAGCTGAACTCGTAAGAGAATTGATTAGAAGGGACTGAATAAAAAAACTATCTGCCAAGGCTTTTAGAAATTAGGCTTTGCTGAGTTCAAAGGATAAAGTGAGACTAAAACCTAAGGGAAAAATAAAAACAAAGCAGAGTAAAATATTAAGTGTTCTTACCACGGGAAAATAAAAACAAAGGGACACATCAAAATTTGTGGAGGCATAGGGTATATCTATTACCTTGATTGTGGTGATGGTAACAGGGGTATTTGCATAGATCCACACTCATTGAATTGTACACATTAAAGATGTACAGTTTTTGTTAGTCAATTATATTTTGATGAAACCATTTTTTAAAAAACTTTTGGATCAGAAAGTCTAAATTCAAACCAACCAATAGTGAGAAGTTTGAGTTTCTCTTTAATTCTGTGATCTCAATGTTGCAAAAATAGGAGTAAGGCTTAAAGAACTCTATGGTTATAAATTTATGATGAGGTAAATGTTTTGTATATACAACATTAGACACCAGTATTTTTAACAAGCTTTAACAGTCTGAGTTAACTGATACTTATTAAGCACATTTAGTATGACTGGCACTGTTTTTGCTGATTTTTATATTGGGCCATTCTCAGACCCTGATTCTCTATTCTACCTTAGACATCTAGTCCCCGAGCCCAGAGAAGTTTAGCAAAATAAAATTAGAAAATAGGGGCAAACACCATGAATAACAAGTGAGAACTGATAGCCAGATTGCCAAAGGGGTTCTAAAAAATGACACAGGGCTTAAAAAAAAAAAAATGAGGATTTACATAATGAATGTGAATGTATGTGCTGAGTTATTAAGATAAATAGTACTCAACTAGGTAAGATGTATAAAACATAGTGACACCTAAAACAATAAGCCCCAAATATGTGCCGCACTTCCTTTTTGTGGTCCATTTCCTTAGTCAACAATGTAATACGATTGAGCTATAGCTGAAGTAAGCCAAACCTGTTTATGTTGCTTCCTTCATATATAACACTGGGTGCATATCTTAACCTCCTTGAGACTCAATTTCAATTAACTGTGAAATGATGCTAAGATATACCTCACTGGTTTAATGAAATTATAAATAAAATAACAGTCACACCCATATATACATATACTAAAACATAGTTTTAATCATAAGGGTAAGAAAATTAAACATAAGGTTACATTTTTAGCTAGGTCTGATTTCAAATACTTACTGGACCTTTTCACCTTTCCCATTACTAACTGAGATTTGATTGCTATATGATGACGAACATTTAAAATAGATTTTGTAAAGTATAACGAGGAAGAAAGTTCTCATATGCTCAAGTTTACATCTCCACACATATCATTACAAAATCAAATGTAAGCAGTTTATAACGTTAAATATAGTTAGCACTATCAGTGACAAGATTTCATTTTTTCCCCCTAAAGAAAAAAAGGCTCAAAGGGAAAAAATAAAACAGACAAACAAAAAAACACACACAATCCCATCTCTGCCAGAAAGCTGACAACATATAAGGATAAGTAAATACTTGTTTAACGTAATTTTCTTTAATGAATATCTTATTATTATGATCTTAATTTTATCCCTGAAGTCATGAGGAATTCTCTTGAGTTTCTTTTTTCTCCTATCATGCAGTGTAAGAATGAAAATAACATCTGCAAAATGTCTATTTGATGTCAATAATTTTATTTTAATAAGAAGCTTCTTGTTTTTCTGCTTTTATTTGACAGATATGATTGTATTTCTAGAATCAAAGTTAACCTTCTTTATTTTTCTCTTTTATTAATAAAGATATTCAATGGAAAAGAGTGTTAAGAACTTTCTACAAAATGAAAACAAGGTGTCAAATCAATTAAGTATTGAACAAAGCAACCATTTGTCACACAAATTAAAACTCAATGCAGAAGGCACATCGATTCTACTTATTGGGAGCTTACTCTGTGCCAAAGAAGAAGAAATCAGCTTCCACGATAAGTACAATTTTGTCATGAGTAAAAGTTAAAGTCTCAAGAAACAAAGAGATGTTGCAGGAGAGCTCAAGGCTCCAGTTACCAGGTTCTTTTCTTATTCTGCGTGAAAGAATTCAAAGGCAGGACGAACAGCAAGCAGAAAAGTGCAGGGTTTATTAAAGAGAAAGTACACACTCAAGTGGGGAGTGAGGGCTTGAGAGAGAGAGAGAGAGAGAGAAAGAGAGAGAGAGAGAGAGAGAGAGAGAGAGAGACCAAATGTCTGGTTATGAACTTTTTGCTGTCCCTGGAGGCAGAACCCAGAAACATGATACTGATGTAGCCTCATTGTACAGACATAGTCTCTTTGCCTCCTCTCGGTAGGTGGGGAGCTCGGTTTCCAGCTTTTTCTTCCTTATATAGTGTTTCTGGAACTGTCATGGTGTCAGGCGCATAATGGGAGTTGCAGTACTTGCAATACGGATGAGATTATAATGATATTATAATTAGTCAAAGATCATGCCTTGGCCAAAAATGGCATCTAAGCTGGAAAAGACCAGTTTTGGATTTTCTCTCCTTGCTAGGACTAAAACAGGACAGGTCTGAAGAAAGGAAAAATTTCTAGAGCCATATGATGGAGGGAGAGGGAGCATCACTGGGCTGTTTGTCCTGCCTTTAGATAGTTTGTACTATCCAGAACAAACACTGCAACCCTATTATATATCTTTAGTGTTTTACTTCTTTGGATAAATAAATTCTGAGACTCCTTCATAGATTCTAAATCTCCTACAGAAATATGTTTTCTTTCAAATGCATCAAATCAATATCTCTTTAAAATAGTCACTGTTTTCTATTTTCTTTTCTTTCTTTTTTTTTTTTTAAGATTCACTTTCTTCTCTGTTGTTAAGTATAGCTTAGTCTCCTCTCTTCTCTCAGTGTCCCAAGGTCCCTCTTTTCCTGTTCAATATAATTATTTGAGAGGATCTCAGGTTTTGCTTATGTATAAATTGTAAATTTGCTGTGTTAAAAAACATGGATGTCACAATCACCAAGCCTCTGGGTGATATACATTCCCCCTTTTTCTTTCTGAAATACTGTTCTTTTGAAAGAAAAAAGTATTTTAAACATATATATATATATATATATATATATATATATATATATATACACACACACACATATATATATATATATATTTAGTCTGCAGTCTTACTTCACATGACTTAAAACATATCCCTAGTGTTTTTCAAATAGTGTTATTAAAACCTACAACAAACATAATAAGGTATGTATAATACTATCAAATTTTAAAATGAAAAAACCAAGATTCAGAGAGGATAAGTAATTTACCAAATATATTACAAATAAGTGATAAAACCAGAACTTTAATGAGGCTCTGATTTTTAGAACATCTGTTGAAACTTCATAGTTCTCCCTCTTTATTAAAATACCCCTAGTATTTTGTAATGCATGGAGAAAATGTTATCTTCCAAACAACTGATCTGAAAGTTTCTTTTTGGGGAAAATGGCTTTGACAACTCTATTGAGGAACTGAAAGCTGTAAACATTTTAAGACATGAGAAGAAGGCCATCTAACTCAATAAGGAAAAGAGGGAGAAAGCTAGAATGCTGAGCAATGTCGGGGGATGTATGGAGTGGAGGGGGTGGATGGAGGATTGGTAGCTTCCGTCATGGAAGGGGCTTTAAGAAAAGTATGAAGGACTCCTTAAGTTTATGGTGGTTTGGATATATTTACTGTACATCATTTTTAATAAATATTCAGTATATCTTAAATTGTATTCTAATATTTTTTAAAGATTTTTAAAAATTAAAGCATGTGAAAGAATGCCAAATCCTGCTGCAAGGATGGACTACTACAATAGATACTGCCTATGGGGACAGCCGACTTACGGGTATGGCATGCATTTCTGCAATATATTGAAGAAAAATATAAAGTGAGAGGGCATAACTTCTGCCACTGAAGACTTAAAGTGTAGTTTAAAATTTGAAATAAAATTTAGAATAAACACCAAATATTTTAACTAGCTTGCCTGGTATTACATGAGTAAAAAAGATGGATCTGACAGGACTCTTATAGAGAATTAAAACAATTTTAATGATGTTTAAATAACATGATATTTTTAAAAATATTAAATAATTTAAATTATTATAAAAACAAAGATTTACACATCTATTTAGAAAATACGAAAATAGTTCCCATATGTTTTTCTATTACCAGAAACAACTACACGTGAATCTCATTTTAATTTGGATACATAAAAATTATTTTCCTAACACAGTTTCACCAGTTAGAATTGTTACATAAGGCCAAAATGGCCAAAATTTTTACAATATGACTGTAACAGAAATCTCATGTAAGGTTCAACTCTAATTCTCTTGTAGTTAAATAGATTTATTCTGTTCTCTGATTCAATGTTAGCAAATGTCTGAACACCTGATACTTGTAACATATTGTTAGGTACTGCAAGGAACAAAGAAAGTAAATGTCAAAAGCTCTTCTACATGTTGTCATGGAAGAATCAAGGCTGCTTAAAGTGCTTCCTGGAGTCATCAAAATGCAGAGTATCTTCAATCTGACCCCTCTCCCATACCATTCACAGAATAGTTGTGAAGTGACAGGCTCACTGTTTGCCTAAATTTAAAGATTCTAAAGAAAAATAAAGCAGAAATTTAAAAGAAAACTAAAAACACAATGCAATTGTGACAGTAAGCTGACTTTAAAAAAAAAAAAACAATACATCTAACATGTGCCAAGGTAATAGGACTATTTTGTATTATTGTGTGCTCTTTTATATTCTGTCACGAGTACAATTTTTCAGGGAATTATACCTAAAAATATTATTGTTATAGTTTTCTTTATCCTTCTAATGGCAGAGATTATACCAAGAACAGAACATTTTTCCCAAAAAAGTAATAATAATCATTTCCTTTGACAAGGACTATAATGAGAGCATGAAATGGAGGGGGAGAAAGTATACATTTATTTTTATGACAAATATTTCAATGAGCAGAAAATTGTGGACCATTAATCTATTTGTATGACAGGCTTTGGTTGGACTATCATGGGACTCAGAAAATGTCATATTCTATGTCAGTTTCTCTTTCCAGGAGGAAAATTATTCATCTAGTGGAATATGGAAGAATATAAATTGCAAGTACAAATGTACCTTGCCAAACTACACATAGAAACATTTCTCTCAGCAATTCTGTAAACATCTATTTTCAAGCACCATATGATACAATTATCATAATTAATTAGCTATATGGGGTTGTGTTCAGCAGTCACTTTCTTTCAGAAGAGAATTAAAATAACTTTATGATAAGTTAAAGAATCATTATCAATGGGACTGCAATTATAAAACATAGTGTTTTTATGATATCAAGTTTTACACAGAAATGGAAAGAAAGAACTATTTCTAGGAGTCACTAAACTTTTTATGGGGAAAAAAAGTGTAAATAAGCTGTACAAATATTTATAAGTCGACGGGGGAACCAAAGATCAACGGCGACAATGTAGTTGAGGTGAGGACTTCCTACAATCTTCACATACTTTCTATCATTGTCATTGGATTAGTATTAGAGATTTTTTTCTGAGTCAGATAAAGTAATGTTGGCTACATGTTTACATAGGGCTTAGGATCTGATCATTATGATTGTTGTCAGGCAAAATGTCTAGAAGAGAAACCTAGAACAGTGGAAACAGATTGTATATCATTTTTAGTACTCTGTATTTTTCTAAAGAACTTTATATTTTGAAAAAAATGTCTTTTAAAAATAAACCTGCTTGAATATATGTATTTTGATACAATGCAAAACTTTAGAAGAAACCAGCATGTTTCAGAACTCAGTTTAGCCATAGATAAACTGGGACTTTTGCTAATAAGGGTGGAAAATATTGCACACTACCTGAGCCAAGAAAAGATATACACTAACTAGGTAACCAGGACTAACAAAACCAGAAATTGGTGTAGAAAGAGTTTGTGTTACACACTGCCATATGCACCATTTTGATCTTATATAAAGTAGCTTGAATGGTAACCCCTATAAAGATACGCTTATGTTCAAATCCCTGGAAACTCTGAATGGTAGCTTATTTGGGAAAAAAAAAAAAAAAGTCTTTGCAGATGTAATTAAGTTAAAAATATAGGTGTGATCATCTTGGATTACTGAGTGGTATGTAAATAATGGCAAATGTCCTTACAATAGAGAAAAGGAGAATACATGGAAGAGGAGATTACAATATGATGACATAATCAGAGACTGAAGTGAGGCAGCTGCAAGCTAAGGAATGATAAGAATTGCCAGCAACCACCAGAAGAAAAGCATAGAATAGATTCTCCCTTGGGAAGGAGTGCAGCTCTGCTGACACCTTGATTTCAATAGACTTGGGTGGAAGAAGTCTCTGGGCAGAAAACATGGTGGATTCTTGGGATAGACTAGAGAAAGGAAAAAGAGGCTGATGCTGGCAAATCTCATATTCTCGTTGCAGCCAACATGGCTGAACCTTTGACTATTAGTTTAGTCTCCATGCACTGTTAGCAGCCTACCATTTCCCACTAAGATGATGTGGGTTATAAGAAACTGTTTAGTAGTTTGAGACCTGATGGGATTTATAAACTGCATTATTTCTTGTTTCTTAAAATAGCCCCTTTCAGAATTCTAGAACTCTAGGTTTTATTTCTTGTTTTTAGAAGGATGTGAAAGCCCTTGTGAAGGCACAATGTTTTCAATTTTCCTAAATATTTTTGGGTTTATTTAACTGCTTTACTGACAGGGGTAAATAATAAAACTTAGTGTGTTAAATTTTTCCACAGTGTTCATCGTGGTTTAATAGTCAACAGACACTGACATATCAGGAAGATTATGCTGTGTGAAATATTTTTTTATTTGATGACAATTTCACTGTCATTTGATGGTTCTGGTGCCATAGGGGAAGTCACAGTGATGTATTAACATCGCTGAAATTTTCCTAATATGATAATTCCCCAGTAATCCTAAAACCTCTGCCCCTATTCCTGTCAGGTTTCAGCCACAGGCCTCTGACTATCCCTTAGGCTAGTTTTCTGTAAGTCAGCAGGAAGGATAAAAAGGGCAGAGGGCATTCAATGATATGCAGTGAATAAAATAAAATATTTTAGCATAGTGACAGGCTTTAAGTCACCTCTACCATTTACTTGGTGTGTGATATGAGAAGTATTTTACCCGCACAGAGTCTCAGCTTCTGTGTCAGTCAAGAACTATAATCTGCTCCCACAATTAATTTATTCATTCTTTTGTCAATGAGCATATTGGTAGCTTCCAGTTTGGGACTATTATGAAGAAAATTTTATAAAAAAGTTGTATGTATTATTTTTGGTGAATATATGTATCTACTTCTATTGAGCATATATTTAGGAATGGGGTTACTGGGGCATGTTTTATGTGCATATTTGTTTTTTTTTGTTTTTTGAAGATGATGCTTAACAATTTTCCAAAGTCAATATATAAATGTTATTCTTTTATCTTCATTATACGAGAGTTCTAATTGGTCCATGTGCACACTAACACATGATGTGGAACATAATTATATCATAACTACTGATTTTTTCCTTGAAGTCTGGCTTTTCCACAGTCTTGCACGTTGTAATAAGTGACATAGCTGCATCACACACCTGTGTGTCTGGATTGATTTCTGTCTCCATTTCACTTCCTAAATTCAATGAAGCCAAATCCCTGATAATTCTATTTCTAAAAATCTTTCTAACATGTCAGTTTCCCTTTCTCTCCACTGCCAACTTTCTAGTCTAAACGAACAGTATTTCTCATTTGGTCCACTGAAGTAGCTCTCTAACTATTCTCCCCACTACTCTTGCTCCTTCCAACTTATTCTTCAAATAACAGACAATGAAATTTCAAAAGTAAATTTCAAGAGTCTTTCCCGTATCTGCTTAAAAACTCTTTATATAAACTGTTCTATACTGTAATGTTTTCAAGGTTTATTCTTCAGGACATTATTTCTTTTTAGGACTGAACAATAATCCATTATACAAATATACCACATTTTCTTGATCTATTCATCTATTGATGTACATTTATGTTATTTACCTCTTTTGGCAATTGTGAACAAAGCTAATATGAACATTTGTGTACATTATGTTAAATGAAAGAAGCCAGACACAGAAGGCCACATATTGTATAAATCAATTTAGATGAAATACACGGAATTGGTAAATCCATAGAGACAGAAGTAACTTAATAGGTTCCAGGGGTTTGGAGGATGAAGATTGGACAGTTACTGCTTAATGAGTATGAGTTTCCTCTGGGGTGATAAAAAAGTTCTGGAAATAGATAGGGATGATAGTTGCAAATATATATAAACTATTGAATTATACACTTTAAAATAGTTAAAATGATAGATTTTGTTACATGTATTTTACTGCAATAAAAAATTTATAGTGATGGTTGCACAACTCTGTCAATGCACAAAACCATCAAACTGTATAAATTAAATGTATACATTTTATAGCGTGTTAGTAATATTTCAATAGAGCATTTTAAAAATTTATTCATATAATTTTCATTTTACTTCAACTAAATTGCTCATCTAAGATAATCTGATTCCTTTGACCTGTTATTACTTAAGCCATTCTAGTCAAATTAAGTAACCTCTAGCCATTTTTATCTCCTTTTATTTCCCATTAATACACTGTATTTTTCTTAACTAAGGTCTTGTGTACTTGCCATTTCCTCTGCCTGGAATATTATTCTCTCTATTCTCTCCCATGTCTGAATCTTTCTCATTTTGTAAGATAGTTTTAAATACTATCTCCATGGACAGACCTCCTCTCACCCTATGCAAGTAGCCCTCAGGTTCTGCTTCCTGCACTCTAGTCATTCAATTGATTCTATCATGACTCTTACTTAGTCACTTTCATACTTTATTCTCAATTTATAGTAACTTACTTATTTGTTTATCTGTTTAACATACTTTGCTCCCCTACCAAAGTGTAAGCTCCATGGGAGTGGGGAGTATGTTTACTTCACTCACTTCTAACAATTTCTGGCACATAGTCAGTGCCTAAGAAATATTTATCGAATGAAACAAATTATTAAAGCATGCCTTACACACGTTTACACTGGAAGTTCACATTTCAGCAGATGCTTTGAATAAAAGCACTTCAGACACTTATGTAGAGAATTCTTATTCTGCCTGACCCATCTACAACTCCAACAATATTTTTTTGAATAAATGAATGAGTGAATAAGTTAACATGTAACACATTAGCTGAGACTCTTAGATTCTTAAATGTAAAGTATATCTTACCTGAAGAGTAATATACTTTTCGAATGATCTTATTTTTTTAATATTTGAAAATTTATTTATATACATATACGTAAATATAATATATTTATATGTATACATATAAACATATAGGTTTACAAAGAGGAATATTTACTGCTTAAAGTCTGCTAATTGAATCTATATAAACATATAAATATATGTTTATATGTATACATATAAATATACATGTACATATATACATGTGTGTGTGTGTGTGTGTGTAATCTTTGTTTTCCATCTAAATCAAGTTCCACAAGGCCAAACTTTGTAACTACTTAATTATAGGGACAAAGTAAATTTTAATTTTTGATAATTTTACAATTATACTAATTTTGAAAATTCTTACATAAAGATAAATGGATTATAGTCACCCTCAGACACTTTTTAGGTAAGTGGCAAATCTCTTAGTCTTCCTATAACTTACTGTTTTCGCCTATTAAATTCAAGGATGGGACTAAATGGATGTTATAGCCTTTGTGAATTTCACTTCTCTGAGGAGCTTTCTATACAGAAATCCCTTGCACAGATCTGCTGACCGGTTGATATTTACTCTGTTCACTCTTCTCACTTCCATAAACATAAATTTAAAAAATAAGCCTCTAGACCAGATTTTAATTCTTATGGGAGTTATATTTCCTTTGTTTCTACAATTCCTTATTTATTACTAGTTTAAATTATTTTTTGAAAGTCATATACCAAATCAGAATTATAACTTAATATATCTGGTTGCCTAACAGCATTTACCATTCCATTTTGCAAGGAGATCCAGTTCAAATCGAGCCTGGAATTTATACATACTGGTAAATTATAAATTGAGCCTTGTAAATTACAGACATTATATTTTTGTAATGCATAGCAGAGATTTTGTATCAGGATATGAAATGCTATAATATATCAAGATTTGTGAAAATATATGCCAAAGTGTGATGGTTTAGTTGAAAACACAGCTGTTGTAAAAAAAAAAAAAAATGCAGGAAAATTGTTTGGTGAAAGAAGTACATTAACTGCACTTGGAATGGCTCTAAAAGATGTCCGTATAGGCTCCAGATTCTGTCTACTGTAGGAATGAAAGATTAAGATAACTGGTCCAGTAGTATTTCGTAGCATTGTCCTCCTTACTTTGAAAACTAACTACTGATAGAATAAAGAAAAAACATGAGGAGTTATGGAAAGCGACAAAAAGAATGTACATAAGTTATCCTGAATTGATAGGAAAACATTAATCAAAAGTATTGGAGAAGTTTACAGAGGTGCTGTGCCTCAGATACACAATGCCTTTGTTTTCCTTTCAAAGCAGTTAGTATTTTAGTCATCCCATCTTCTAAGAAGCTTTTTTGATTGTCTGTTAATTGAGATCACACCTTTTGTCCAAACAGCAGCAGTGCTTGTGTAAAGTATGTGAAGCCAAGTATAAACTTGTTGTGTAGTTATTTCATGTTTGTGAGATGCTTTCTTCATGTAACTATGTGACCCTAAATTCTCTGTGGGCAGAGATTACCTTCCAGTTTCTTTGTGTGTCCATATCACAGTGGAAGTTGCCTACTGCAAAGAGGAATATTTACTGCTTAAAGTCTGCTAATTGAATCTATGAATATCGATCGACATCTTATTTTATGTCCCACCACTGGCTGCTGCAATAATTAGTCATAGCCACAGATGCTTTCTATCTCAAAGGGGTATCTCAATGTTCTTTCACATAAATAATACTTGGCCATTTTTAATCTTGTCACATAAAGCTGAAGGATTGGGTTTTGAAGATGTGTAGAGTAGTGCTGAAATACTTCTGTGAGAGCCCACACCGTCATCCTGGTACCTCTTTCTGGAAAGGAGGGAGAAATGATTAAGTGAGTCCAGGCAGGAATTGGAGAGGGAGTGGGGGAGCAGGGGTTTAACAAAATGAAAACTTGTCTCAGAGCCTCAGGGAAAACTGAAACATCAGTGGAATACTTTAATATTTTCATTAATGAAGACATAGATTTTTTATTATTGTGCTTTTAAAGCCATAGTAACACAAAGAGTATTACTAATCCATTAATGATGAAAACCGAGCAAAGTTGAGAGCTTTTTATCCTATGTGGACAGAAAGTAAAAATGTTAATCACTATTATATTCTGGATTTCATGTTAAGAACATCACAACATTGCCTCAAGTAGGCTTTATTCCTTCATTTAAATAATTTTTTTTTGAAACAAGCTCAAAGAAGTGAAATGTCTTTTTTAATTTCATGAAACTGAAAAGAAGCTGAACCCTCTAAAAGAATGTTCTATAGAACTTCTTGCTGTAGTGTACAAAAATTTGGAATGGAGTGGTGTGTATTAATATTCCTGAAACAAAGTGTTAAATATAACTTTACAAAATCTATATAATTTCACATTTTTAGCTAGTGTTATTATTGAAAATTTAACAGTTGCTGCATTAAAATAGCAGATGCCATTATATTTTCCTCCAGCAGAAAAAACAATAAAGAAAAACTATACAGTTTAATTTTACATTTGAAGTAAAGGCTAATCACAGTAGCCTATAAAGTTATTCTCTGGAAAGTTGTTCTGTAAAACAAATGTTACTGATTTTAATTATAGTACATGTATGCACAATTTCACATTTAACACTGAAACGGGAAATTAAAGAATTCAATCTCATTGGCCTTAAGTCAATTCAGAATGAAAAATAGCTTCTCACTTCAAAGCTTAAGCACTAAGCACAGCTTTACAGTTCCATCTTCGAATTTCAGGCTAGTCATGTTTTTTTCTTTATCATTTGGAAGGTTCCATTTTCAACACAAGTTACCTCCTATAAATGGTCCTCTTCCCCCTGCCCAGGAAACAATTCTATTCTGAAAATATAACATTTTCAGAGGGTCAAACACAAAGGCAATAAGAGGAAAAAAACTCCAAAGAATTTCTTTGTAAAGATGTTTTTGGTTTAATTTCAATTTCTCAATCTGCATCTCCTCATTTGTAATGCAGAGTGCATTTACTGTAATTTCTTTTCTCTTTGATAACCACTGCAGAAAGCACTTCTGCTTAGCTTTAATCAGCAATAGATTGAGTTACCTATGAGACCTGCTAGTATTTAAATGACCTAAAATAAAATATAGTAGAAATATAATTAATAGTTAAGTATTTCAATGATGAGGTCTTTCATATTTGATATATGTTGGATAAATTGCTTCATAAAAAAAAATGGAAGAAAGGATAGCGCTTCATTGAGGAGAAGCATTTAATTATTCCACATTGCCTTTGGGAGAAGATGTTTACTTCTTCCAATCTGCTATGTAGGGTTCTCCATTACTGAAATCTAATTTGCTTCTCTGTGGGGTTTGTGTAGCCGTAGTTGACAAACTAGGACTAGAAACTGGACAGGAAGCGTCAGGAGCATTAACAATGGAGCATAGCCTCAAGGGCTTTTGTTTGTTATTCAGAGTAGAGGCTGAGCAAAAGACAAAGAAAATTTCCAGGCAACATTTTTCAGAAAGCTGTGATGTGGGAAAAAAAAAAAAAAAAAAAACCAGAGTAAGTGGATGAATAAATGAAGATATTCATAAGCTAGGGGGTAACTGTATGTCCTAACTGGACTTAATACATTACCTAGTAACTGAGAGAATATATTATGTTAACTTCATCCTTAAATTCTTCAAAATACTCTATATACTAATAAATTATTGTTAGGTTGATGAATAAGTGAATTAACATTCCGTATGAAAACAAACCGAGCCCCAGGAAACTAAATAAGTGGCCCATGGTAATGTAAGTAGATGGTGGCAGAGACTGTCCTCTAATTTCTCATCTAGAACATTATATTACAACATGTTTGGACTTCTTTTCTTCATATTTTTATTCTCTTTCTTTTCATATCAAACAATTTTCATGTTTATGCTTTTGGTACTGACTAGTATAATTTCACAATGCAATGCTCAGCACCTGCTTTCTGCTAGACCATGTATATTAGCATATTTTCCCAGCCAAATGAGTCACAATTCATTAGTGAAAGTTTGGAAAATAATCTTTGTAGATGAAGGAAACAAAACATTAATTCTTCCTATTTACACTCAATGATAAGTCCTGAAACATTTCATCTGGATACACATTTGCACAAGAGAAGACCATGTAAATCGACTCCTCCTCCTACCCAACATAATGGGGCAATAAAAGAGTAGAATGTTGCCGAGTAATCTAGAGTAGAGGAGGAATATGTTTAGAGTTAGGTGAGTAACATATAAGACTTGTACTAGAACTTTTGTAATTTGACTCACTCAAGTATAATACTTTATATCAGAGGTTTCCAAACTTTGTTCGAGTTACCCTTAATATCTCAGTTATTTTTTCACAGTTACTTTAAGCCAAAAGGAAGGCTGAGGTTATGGGCAGGTTAGGGTAGTACTCTCTATGCATGTATTTGTAGCTGGTATATGGTCTATCATTTGTTCCTCAGGATGCAGGGGTGATTTATAACTATAAAATGGATGTTTCTAGGCATGTTTCTATGGTTACAGAGCTGGGCCTTCGCTCCTGTCACTCATGACTGCCTAAGTATTGAATTGAGAACTTTTTTTCCATTTAACCATGTTTGACATTTTTTTTTTATCAGTAGGTATAAGTTTACCTCAATTTTTTAACTGCTGTTTATATTTTATCGTATTTTGTGCTGGGAATCTTTCTTATATTTCTCCAGATCCAGTCTCCATTCTGCTCCACCTTGCTCCATGCCCTGGGAAACTAAAGTGAAATGACTGGGTGGAAGAGCTCTCAATCTCTAACACTTTCTTTGCCTACTGTCTTTTGGTTGCTCTAGCCAATGGAGTGAGAACCACTGGCAGGAGATTCAGAAAGGAAAAAAGCAAAATTGGTACATTCGTTCTCCACCTTCCTTCATACTTCATTTCCTATTAGTTTGCTATCTGCCTTTACCAAAAATCATCCCTCCTGTCTGGTGGCCTCCCACGTAGAGCTGGCACAAGTTTCTGATTACAGCTTTAACACCTTGCCCTTTCAGACCCAGAGATACTAGAAGTGTTCTGCTGTTACTAACCTCAGAGTACTGTATCACTTTGTTGCTTTTCCTAAAATTTTACCCATATCATTGCATATAGTGCCTTTATTAAAATATGTTCAGTTACCAAACTTAGGTGTGTCACCTATTCTCTGTTAAGTCTGACTGATTAATGTACCTTACTTAAACTTTAATAATGCATTTCTAGTTGCTTTCAATGTTTGATATTTTATAAAAAGATAATATAAATAAAACGATCTTCCTTAACACCCTTCTCTATACATACTGCAAATATGCTTTTATGATTGATCAGTAGTTATAATTTAAGTATTGATATTTACCACTGAAACTCCTTTCACAAAGGGAGGATCAGTGTAGTCTTTCTACAAAAGTGAATGAGAATGTGTATTTTTTCACCTCATTGCTATCGCTTAATTTTATAAATATTTCTTAAAATGTTGTATAAAACATACTTTTTTATTGTTTTAATTTCTGTTTAACTGATCACTAATGAAAGTAAACTTCTTATATGTTTATTGACTGTTTATACTTTATTTCTGAATTCATTCAAATTTTCTGCCATTACCATGAGAACAAGGAATGATAGCTGGAGTAATATGAGAAACACATGGAGTGGAACTGAGACATTCAAAGCCAGATCATCTTAGGTGAGCCAATGCCAGCCAATTCACTAACTGACTGCAGACACGTGGGCAAGCCCAGGCCCTGTCAGCAGTATTGATCTAGGTCAACAAAATCTCCTAGCTGGCGTATAGACTCATGTGGGGACAAAAAAGTTGTTACTTTAAACCCTAAGTTTCAGGTGGTTTATTAAACAGGAATAAATAATTGATACAATCACTTCAACCACTTTGTAAAACATTACTTTTGTGTTATTAAAATCTGGTGGCTCCCTTCCCAAGTAAATATTGCTTCTCCTATAAGATACTCAAATGACAGCTGTTTTACTTTCTTTTCTCATACTGCTTGGTCGGCAGATGGAATTTGGTATCCTCCATGTCACCTCCAATCTATTGTCTTCCCCTTTTCCCTCAAAACACTTAGCTTTGATAATGTTTATTCCTCATCCCTAGATACACCCAGATTTAAATTTTATATCATCCTTCCTTCTTAAAAATATCCACAGATACTTGGGGTTTTTCTCATATCCCTTAAAATTTTACATCCCAGTATATTGTCACTCTGTCCAACATTGCTACTTTCATAACTCTTAATTATTTAAATACTAACATGTATAATTCACCCCAAAGTCACTGTCATATCATAGATCTTATTATTACAAATAGATGCAAATATTCCGTAATCTCAATTTCAAGCATGTTGCTCTCGAATTATTACATTTTCTTTTCCATGTTTACATGCTCTAAAATCTAAACACCAACAACCAGAACCTAAAATGTATTGATTCTCTTATTTTTCATTGTTCCTCTTTCATTTCATGGCTTCTTTTCTATCTTTACCCAGCCTAAATTCCACGGTAAATCATTATAATCAATCCCTTGCTTACATCTCTAACTCCCTTCCCCCTCTACAGCATTACTATACTCATTTGCTAATACCACAATCCTTGTTCACTTTCTGCCTTCCTCACAACTGAGTCTACTCACTTGAACATAGTGATGAAAAACATATCATCATGTTGACTGTTTGCACTGAAAATCATTTTTCTCACTTCTGGGCATCCCTATTGCTTCTTGACAATCATATTTTCCCTTTCTCTGTTCACTCTGCCACTCTTCTAGGTGACCATTCCAGATATTGTGCTCTCTTCTCAAACATCTAACATCTACACTATTAAACTGAACATCTCATTTTTTGTTTTACTAAAGAAATTGTCACAGTCAAAAGAGAACTTTCACAAACTGCTACTATCATTTCAAACCAAATAATTGTATTTGTGGTGACATATATCTTTCTGGTTCACTACAGATAAATTGTCCACAGTTTTGCCGAAGGCAACACCTTTGGTTGTGCAGTAAATTCTATTCTCACTAGTTTCCTGAAGTATCACTCCATTACTTTTTGCCTCTTACACTTATTATTTTTAGTCATGTGTATGATCTTTCACATCAGTCGTTAAATCTGCTGCTTTTTCCCTCATCTTAAAACAAACTGAAACAAAACAAAACAAAAATCTCCATATCCTGCTTTCTGTCTTTATATACAAAGCTTTTTTTTTTTTTCCTTACCTTTACAACAAAACTTCTTAGAATACACTTTTAAACTCATTTGTTCTAATTCTCCTCTTCATATTATTTCTGGAGCCTAGTCCAGTTAGGTCTCTTGCTCCTATAGCTCTACCAAAATTACTCATGTGAAGTCAGCAATGAGCTCTTAATTTCTAAATATGACAGTCAATTCTTAGTTTTCCTCTTACTTGATTTATCAGCAGCATTTGTCCCTCTCATCCCTGAAACACATTTTTAACCTGTATTCCAGACTACGAGCACTATCCTGGATTCCCTTTTATACTCTGACCTTTCATATTTATTGTTTTCAACTGATTTCTCTCATTTCCTGTTCTAACAATATTGGAATTACGAAAGGCTTAGTCCTGGGATTTCTTGTTTATTTGTTTGTTTTTATTTACATATATACACTTACCAAATCTCATTCAGTCATATATTTTTTAAATGCAGTTTCTACACTGAAGACTTTAAAATTTATATCCCCAAGCTTGATTTCACCTTGACACAAAGACTTATATAATCAATGTTCTATTTGACAACTATATTTGGTTTTCAACCAAGCAACTCAAATGAAACATGCCCCAAACTGATGTCTCAGACTAACATGTCATCACTACCATCTGTTCTTCCAATGGTCTTTGCCATCTCTGTTTAAGGCAACTCCATTCTTTATTTCATAACCCTGTGAAATTTCATCTGTTACGTGTCTTCTCTCTAGAGGCCAAAGCATGCCTGCTACAACCTAAGCTTTTAATGTAATAGATTAAATAAATAAATAAATGTTTTTGAAAGATTACAGATGTTATTAATATACAGATAGCTATGTGTCCTCTTAAATGTATTTAACTAATATTTTCTTAGTTCTAATATTGATAATAACACAACTCGTGTTTTTACATATATCTGATACAGACCTCAAAAGCAAGGGAAGTAAAAGCTAAAATAAATGAATGGGACTACATCTAACTAAAAAGCTTCTGCTCAGCAAAAGAAACTGTCAACAAGGTAAAGAGACAACAGTCCGAATAGGAAAATATATTCGCAAGCAACGCCTCTGATAAGGGCCTAATATCCAAGATATACAAAGAACTCATACAACTCAATAACAACAACAACAAAAAGCAAATGATCCAATCAAAAAATAGACAGAGGACCTGAACAGACACATCACTCAACATCACTAGCTATTAGGGAAATGCAAATCAAAACCACAATGAGATAGCATCTCACACCCGTTAGAATAGCTAGAATCAACAGGATAAGTAATAACAAATGTTGGAGAGGATGTGGAGAAAAAGGAACCTTCATATACTGCTGGCAGGACTGCAAATTGGCGCAGCCACTATGGAAAACAGTATGGAGGTTCCTCAAAAAACTAAGAATTGATCTACCATATGATCCAGAAATCCCTCTACTGGCTATTAACCCCGAAGACTTGAAAACCCATATCCGAAAAGATATTTGCACATCGATGTTCATAGCAGTATTATTCATAGTGGCCAGGACATGGGAGCAACTGAAGTGTCCTACAATAGATGATTGACTAAAGAAGCAACGACGCACATATACAGTGGAATATTACTCAGCCATAAGAAGAGATGAAATACCGCCATTTGCGACAAGATGGATGGACCTTGAGATAATCATGCTAAGCGAAATAAGCCAGACAGAAAAAGTTGAGAACACATGATATCACTTATATGGATGATATAAACCTAAAAGCAGTAAATGAACAGGACTCATAGACATGGACTATAGACTAGTGGTTACCAGAGGGTAGGTGGTGAGGAAGGAGGGGGTGGTAGATGGGGTAAAGGGGGGTCAAATATAGGGGGTATGGGGAGGGTGAAGTGGATAAAAGGGATCAAATATGGTAGCTGAAGGAAACTGGACTTTGGGTGATAAACACACATAGAATATACAGATGTCAAATTATAATGTACACCTGAAACTTATATAATTGTATTAGCCAGTGTTACCCCAATAAACTTAACTTAAAAAAAAAAAAACAAGAAAAAGATTCTAAGATAAAAAAAAAGTTATTTTTTAGGTATTCATTTTATTTGTGATTACTGAGATGTTTAGACTGTTTCCTTACTATCGTATGTGTTTTATGTTCTCTGCTTTAAAAAATATATATTATCTTTTGATTTTATTGCAGTTTTCTTAGTTCTTTTTTCTCTAATGATTTATAAGTTTGATATCTCAATAGTGTTTTTCAAGTAGGCGCACTTGAAATTTTATGCGTTTACACTTTGATATTTCTATGGAATGTCTTATGTTAATTTTATTTGTATGTTTATTATATAAATCAAAATCTTAGCATTTATTTTTCTCTTCCTCCCACCTCCTGCCATCATTTACATCAGTAAACTGGAAAACCTATTCTACGTTGAAATCACTAATAAATTAAATTTACTTTAAAATTAAACTTGTCATTTAAAAAAATTTTTAAACTACCCTTATTTAAGCCTTATTATAAATTACACTGGTTTCATTGTTTTTCATTATGTCTTGTGTAATCTCTCCGTTTGAGTCATTGTTCCCTTTTTTCTAAGTGTATCTTCTAATAATTCTTTCAGATAGGGGCAATGAGTGAGACATATTTCTGGGCAGGCTTTAAATGTTTTTATTTAGCTCTCACAGTTGGATGTTAGTTTGGTAGAATAAAGAGTTACAGTTAAATCTTTTTGCTTCAAAATATAAAGACATTCTTTCAGCATCTTGCACCTAAGGTTACTAATGAGAGTTCAGTTGTTTATCCACTGGTTATTCATTTAATAGTTGTTTCTACTCCCATACATCCCATGGAACTTTCAATGAAACAACTCCTTCAAGTTCTAAAATTTTCTCCTGATATGACAAGGTACAGGCCATTTTAAATTTGTTTTTTTTTTTTTCTATCTTGGATTGACAATAAAAATGTAAGGACTTGTGTTTTCAGTTCTAGAGGATTTTAAAAAATTATTTCTTTGTTTATCTTTCTACCTACTCTGTATGTTCTGCTATCTTTGTACATAACATGTTGATGAATGATGGAATATAATTTATCTTCTGTGGGTATTAAATTTTATTTTATTCTCTCTTTCTCTATCTCTGTCTTATACACTCATACATACGTGCCACACCCTTGTTGTTGTATTCTGTGGGATTCCTTGTCTAATCTCCTAGCTCACCAATTGACTGTATTTAGCACAGTTCTTTTTAGCTCATCTGCTGATATTCTACTCCTCACTCCCTCAATTTTGATTTTTATGTTATGTTGTTCTTATTTTTTACTCCAAAGATATCCACTGAGATCTTTTCTTTTTAATATCTACATCAATATTTTCAAAGTTCTTTTAATCTGACCTCATATTTTGGTCTGAACAACACAAAGCTGATTGTATACAATTTGCTTTTACTCTCTATTTCATTTATGCATATCTCATTTGTCCAGTAAGGCGTTCAAATCACTACACGTGCTTTTTTCTCTTTTAGTCAGCCTTTTCTTAATTATCTTTTTACCTTGATTGATACAAGATAAACATAAAGATTTATTGATTCAAATGCAAGAATCTGTTTACTTCCTCGAATCCTCCGTTTTTACTCATGAACATGAAGCTTTCTTCGCATTCCTAGAAGTATATGAACCTCTTAATTTTCTTTCTTCCCCTGAGCTTCTGAATTTCTGGACCTCTGTCCTGTGTAGTTTTATACCACTTTTTCAGTTGAAATAGTATATAATTTTCACTCATAGTCACCCATTGGCAGCAACAGTATTTTCCAGGAATAACTTAGGGTTACAATACAAGTCAGAAGGAATTATGGTCTTTTGTTATGCAAATATTTTTATTTGCCTTATAAAAACTGCCTTATCTAGATAGTGTATAATAATAGCAATAGAAATTGCTATAAAAATAAGTATAGCAATTTATAACACCAAAACATTTCTGTGAGCTGAACAAATGGAATCAGATGATGGGCAATGATTTCAAAGGAAGACAACCTAGAACCAACACTGTAGTAACAGTTACAGAACGTCAAAGAAACTACTAGACCCACAAATTATTAATTACGGCATTTATACCCGACCATTTACATAGTAATTATGAAGCATTTACATGAAAGGAGAGCATATAGCTCCCACAGTCTAAGATATTTGATTTTGAAATAATTATTATGCACCTATCAAATGGCCAGATACAATCCCAAGTCAATTTCAGTCTAATGATTGAACTAATCAGTCCAAGTGAAGACAAGAAAAAGTCTGAGAAATTAAAAATAGATTACAATAGGAAAAAAAAAAAATTACCCAGAGTAGCGACTATGAAAATGTTTATAATTTTCTCTTTAGAAAACAACACAAGTGGTTTTTAAAACATTTTTATAAAATTAAAAGTAGTTAAGAAACTTTTTTCAATTATTATTAAACAATGATCTTATCTTTGTACTCAAAGTCAACCAAAACATTATTGGGTATGAGATACAATTATTTATAAAATACAAATTTAATTTTACTCCATCCGAAGGGCAATTTTTAGAAAGACACATACAGATCTGGGTATATAAGACATGGTGGAAGATCTGAAATGCATAAGATTTAGTCCCTGAGCCAAAGGAAATGAAAATGAAAACATAGTATTATTCCTTTGGCATTGGCTATAATTAAAAGTGGAGATATATAATGGATAGCAAACATAGTGAATATTAGAACCTAGTAAAAATAGAAAATAGTCTTCTTTTGAACCTTTAAGTAGACATTGTAAAATAAAAAAGAAGCTTATAAAAAGGAATATATGTCCACATTCTCTTATTTGCAATTCTGAATTTCAATGTGTGAGGAATAGATTTTTTTTCATAACCTACTTAGTAGACATGATAAATCTAAACTTAGTATGGTGACCTAGAGTTCATATATATTTTACTTGATATGGCTATTCACATGTCTGCTGAAGAAATACTAATGTGCCCTTGCCCATCCTAGGAATGTTACACATATAGAGTATCTTTCTATTTCTGAGAAATTTTGAAATTTGAACCATATCTTGCCCCAAGTGTTTTAGGAAGGTATGGTAGATTTTATATGAATAGTCAACAATAAATACATAAGACTGATTTTAGCATTATTTAGTATTTAAAATGTTTTAACCTATGTGTTATAACAAAACAAAAGGGTTTCCAAAATGTTTAGTAACTGAATATTGAACTTTTTCAAGTAACCATGTCAAAGTCAGTTATCTTGTTGCAAAAATTCATATATGTATATTTAAAACTCGATTTTTCTAACTTGAAAATAACAACCTACATTTGCTAATGTTGAGTAAGAAGACACAACTCATTGGTATTTTATTATTTTTTATTTTGAAAATAAATATTTGCTAATCATACTTCTATATGGCAATCCCAACAACTCCTCATATGAAAGACATGAAATTACAGAATTAATATTTTACCATTTATATATGCACAATTATATATAATTGCATGTGTGTGTGAACTGACCTATGCTATTTTGTTCGTTCAATGGTTTTGAGTTCTTTTGGTAAACATCTGTAGACCCTAACAATTATAAGTGGAGAGAATTTACTTGATTCTTCTACTAACAAGTATAAGTTAGAATAAAAAGAAGTTTAATAATAGTTTTCTCAAAACTTGAAAATATTTATTGTCAAACAGGTACACAAATAGCTATTAAATCTGTTCTTGACAGCTCAGGGAAGCCCCGCTATCCTCTGCCATTCCAACAAGCCCATTGCATGAAAGGTTCACTCATGCTAGATACAGCAATATTTTAATGAGCCATACTTCTAGGTGACTCAGGCAACACAGTTCTACAAGAAATTGGAAGACATAAGAGTAAAGACAGCACTAGACTGACTACACTGACCTGGATCTATTAGGCTTTTGAATTTGATAGAATTTCGTAGCACATCTATACAGAAGTGATGTACATAGTTCTAGTAACTATATTTTTTGAATATCACTACTTTCAAATTTTAAAATTAAATTTTACAAATCAAATCTTCACTTTCTATTATTTTAAATGCTCCTGTAATCACTTTTAAAACGTGGATTCCTGATTATGATGTCAAATCTTATAACCTTCTATTAAGTCTAGAACTGTGGTTTTTCAGCAAAGGATATATTATTCCCTTTGAATGTGGAAATATATCACAGAGTTTTGGGATATCATAATGATTTGGAAGAATTCCTAACATTTTGTGTATGGAGGCCAGATATATTTTAGCACTGGACATCCTAGACAGTGGAGCGCAGTCGCGGGCATGGGTACGCGGGTGCGTGGGTGCGAGCAGAAAATGTAAAGTTATGTTTTTCCCTAGTTCTTAAAAATCCAAAAATTTTATGTTTATGTATTTCCTCTACTGCAATCTTCTATTCTCTCCTTCTAGGACTCCAACTGTACATATTCAAGACTTCCTAATTCCATTAAGAAGACTTCATTTCCTTCTACCATTTCTTTGAGTTTATTGTAGGTAATTTATTCTTACTCATCTTCCTGTATATTATATTTCTCTTGATCAGCGTTTAATCTGTTTAACGTTTTGAATGTTCATTTAAATGTGTAAGTATTATTTTTAGTAGTTCCATTTGCTTTTATTTTTCTGATGCATTCATATATAAAAAACTCTTTTTAAGTTGTCCATCTTTGAGATTTTATCCCTTATGTTCTTAAACACTATAAATGGCTGTTTTATATTTCTTAACTGACAATTCTAACACCTTTGGTCTTTGGTAGTCTAAATCAGTATTTTATTATATTAATTCTTAGTCTTGGTGGCTAGACTCTTTGTAAACTCATGATCCTTATGCTTTAATTTTTTTTTTTTTAACAATATTTGTTTTTAATTGCATGAGTCGTAAGGCCTACATGGGAAATTTATATAGTATTCTTGAAGATGGGATTTGTAGAGGGTTTCGGAGGTGAGGATTGTGGATCTAGGAACACATTAACTCTTATATAGCATGAGTTCTGTTATAGGCGTTTCCTTACCTCATCATTGTCAAGGATTAGTACTGTCAATAACATTTATTCTCAGCCTAATTTCTGTCTTACAGATTACCAATGTATGAGTCTTTGCTAGCCATTTTTACTGGAGGAGAACCCCTGAAATGTTTATCAACATTTTTCAAAATTATTGGTTTTACAAAAAGAATATCATATGCATGATATAATTGTTCTACAATGTCAGAAACTCTTAGAGCAGATAACTAGCCACGATGTTAATAGCAGAAGTTAGATGTTTATGTTCTTCCTTTCTATAATATCTAGTTCTGCAATTTCTCTTTTCTGAATACCCAAAGGACTTAGCTTTTTGTTTTTGTTTTTGGTTTTTGGTTTTCTTTTTCTACAACCTTAAGAATTCTGTTATATTAATAAGCATTATTGTACTACCTCATAAATTATAGTTCAGAAAAAAGTATACCAGCATATTTGAAATAGAGAAATATAATGAAGATGGAGCTCTTCAAAATTTTTTAAATAGATGTTTAAATTTAAAAGAATGAATCATAAACGAAATATGGTCTGAAGTACTGGCACATACATTATTTAAAAAGATGCTATGTGAAGCCCAGCAGATTATCTCTCCCCAAACTCTCTGACTTTAAACTGTGTTTATATATTTAATGTTCATGAAGACTTTATGTTCCCTATATGTTGATTTAGTTATTAATATATGTTATATTTGTAGCATGTTTCTCACCTGAAAAGATCTTTGGAGGTAATAATAGTATCCTACCATATACGGATTTCATGATGAGCATGGACAATTTATTTTTCCTATCCATATTCTACATCATATTATGTTATCTATCTCAATGCTTTAATTAAGATGTACAGCATTAAAAATTTTGTTTTTATGTTTTTACTATTGAATTAATATGCGTCTCTTTAAATATTGTTTTCACATGAATGAAGCATCTCACTGATATTCTAAGAGAAAAGTGGACAAAAGCAGTAATTCAATATAGGTTTTCACCTTATCTGTATCAGCAGGAATGGCAATGAAAAATGAAAAAGAGGTAAAGCATTTGTTTCAAAACCTGATGACAATTATAAATCAACAAAATTGATCAGAATATTTGTATTTATAGAATTAAAACAGTCCACTCATCTTTACTGATGAATAGGCTACATCATGGTGGAATAATAGCAACCAATAAGATACATTGTATTTTTAATTAGGGTTACATCTGCATATTAAAACCATTTCATGATAAATTGCCACATCCAATATGTCTTTTATATATGTCATTTTCACTTATGCATCATAACCCGAAGTAAATGCAGAAAGTCTTTTCATTTCACATGTTATGCACTTACAGAAAAATGACAGGGGATAATGTTATGTTAGAGTTGTTTTGAAAAATGTTTTCATATCTTATCTTGTATAAAATATACTCATTATCATACTTATTATTTTATCACTAACATCTTTCAATAAAACAAATAAAGGTCCAAAAATATAGATAAGATATCCAAGAATGTCGCTAAAACAAATGAACAGTAACCTATTGAATCGTGCATGGTGGATTTAAATTTGTAATGATTTCTCCTTCCTGTTTTTGTTTGCTAGTGGATTTATTGGGGAATAATAATATAATGAATGAATTATAATTCTTACATCACTTTATTAGCCTTCCTCCTACCTCAACTAGTAATCATTTTATCTTATTGTATTTCTTGGCTCAAGGTATCAGTCCCCTAAAACAGGGATCCCCAACTGCCCGGGGGTGTGGACCGGTATTAGTCTATGGCCTGTTAGGAACCAGGCTGCACAGCAGGAAGTAAGTGGCAGGCAGGCGAACAACTGAAGCTTCATCTGTATTTGAAGCCAATTCCCAGCACTAGCATCACCTCCTCAGCTCCAGCTCAGATCAATTGGCATTAGATTCTCATAGGAGCACCGGACCTTGGTGCCAAAAATGTTGGGGATTGCTGCCCTAAACATGTGAAAAGTAACAGTCATTGTCATAATCTAATAATTACCCTTACTGTTCATTCTTTCCTTTTGGAAGAGCATTTGTTGTTATGAATGAGATGGCATTAAAAAAATAGTGGGAAACCTTCCTGCTTCCTCTTTAGAGATTAAAGAATAAGTGAGAGACAATATGGTCTTTTTCTTTAGATGAACAGTCTGATAAGTCTGAAATTCAAGTCAACAGTCCATGGGCTTTAAGTGTAGTAACTAGAATTGAGTTATTATTTTTTTAAAATAAATTTTACTCAGTTCCAATTATTAACAACACATATATAGATTTTACATCATTACATATACAGGTTTGTAAAATTTTATATTAATATATGTTAATATATTAATATATTATATACTTTGTATATGTACACACATACATATATAATCTGTCTTCATATTTAAGAATGGTGGACCATGTACCCTCTCATACTTGACATTATTTTGAGTTTCAGTGGTTTGTGTGTTTCAAGGAATGAGTTTTTCACCTCAGTTATCTATTTTCAAATTTTGGGGCCTAGAATTGTACACATTATTCCTTTATCATTTTAATATCTATGATATTAGCAGTGACTGTCTCTCTTTTATTCGGAAATTGGTAATTTTTGTCTTTCTTCTTTTCTTGGTTACCTTGGATAGAGATTTATTAACTTTATTGATATTTTCAAAAAATTCACTTTTGCTTTTGTTTATTTTCTCTATCATTTTGACAAATGACTAGCTTTCATTGGGCTGAAGAAGGAAGTGGGGCATTTCTACCAAAAGCACATTTCTGCCAAGGGCACAATGAATGATAATGGGAAGCACAAGTAAAAAAGTGTTTATATTTTTAATAGAACAGAAATAATTACATAAATGAGAGATTAAGTCCTAGCGCAGCATGAACCTCTTTCTGAAGAATTACATCTAGCATAGCTACTTCTCTCAGCTCACTGTACTTAGTTGAGAAAAAGCTGAATGGCAGATTGAATCAGTTTAGTTTGACATATTAAAACGGCTGTATGGTATCTTAATTTCCACTATCTGAAAGATAACAAATAGTCGTATCTAATTAGAATTGTTGAGGTTTCTTATCTCTAGTAACAGAAATATGAAATCACCCAAAATAGTTAAAGTTGGATTGGGTACTACTTTTTCGATGTATTGCTTAAGTTCTTCTTAATTTCTTTTTATTTCAGCTCCTATTAATGTAAAACAATTATTAAAGTAAAATTAATTAATTAATTAAAAATGAGATGACCACTCCTTTAATTAGCTCTTCTTGTTTTATTGTTTTCATATACATTATAAAAGCTCGTTCATTGTTAGACAAGACAAAACATCAAATACTCAATTTCATAAAGTTTTCTCATACAAAAGTGACGAATTCATAAATATTGGGTAGTCTTTCCTTTGTAAGATGGAAATGTATTCAAAGCCTGGGCCAACCTATTAAGTGGTTACAGAGATATAGCACAAGTTGAAGAACTGGTCATCTGTCATGTATCAGCCAATCCACATATTGACACAAACAGAAAAAAAAGCAATTGTCATTATGACTGTGAGAGTGAGGAATTAGTAATTCTGATTTATAGGTAAAGAAATGGACACAGAGAAGCTAAGATTTTTGCTTAGCATCACACATCTGATGGATAGTAGGGCAGTAATTTGAATCTTGGCCTCCCTTGTCAGCTTCCTCATTTTCCAAAGAAGATCTGGAGCACAGGGTATTAAATCACACGCCCCTAGTGAATGATAAAGTCAAGGTCAATGCTTTAATAAGATGACTTGCTGCCATAGAAGAGTTGAGAGCAGATTTAAATACAGGAGCCATAGGTGTGGTGTCTCTGTTACTGTTATTACCTGGAAAATAGAAATTGATTTTAGCAATCTTAAACTAAAAAACAACGATTTTGTTAGAATGAGAAAATAATTTGCAAGTAACAGTTGACTTTAAAAGTTATTTTATAATAGTTTTAAGTGTACAGCACAGTGATTAAACATTTATATAATTTAGGAAGTGATCTCTCAATTAGTCTAGTACCCACCTGGCACTATACATAATTATTGCAATATTGTTGACTATATTCCCTATGCTGTATTTACAACTCTGTGACTGTTTTTGAAACAACCAGTTAGTACTTAATCCCTTCACCTTTTTCATCCAGACCCTCAATTGGCAGCCATCAGTTTGTTCTAGGTATCAGTTTGTTCTAGGTATCTATGAGTTTGTTTTCATTTATTTGCTTCTTTTGTTCCTCATATTCCACATGTAGGTGAAATCATATGGTATTTATCTTTTCCTGTCTGACTTATTTCATTTAGCATATTACCTTCCAGATTCCTCCATGTTTTCACAAATGGAAAGATTTCTTTCTTGTTTTATGGCCAAATAATATTCCATTGTATATATATATATATATGTGTACCACCTCTTCTTTATTCAATCATATATTGATGGACACTTAGAGGTTGCTTCTATACCTTGGCTATTGTAAATAATATTGCAATGAACATAGGGGTGCATATATATTTTTGAATTAGTATTTTTGATTTCTTTGGATAAATACCCAGAATTGGAATTGCTGGGTCATGAGGTAGTTCTACTTTTAATTTTTTGAGGAACCTTCATACTATTTCCCATAGGGGCTGTATTTACTTTGCAGTCCCTTTGTGTAAGGGTTCCTGTTTCTCCACATCCTTAATAATACATGTTGTTGGTTGATTTATTGATGATAGCTGTTCTGACAGGTATGAAATCATATATCACTTTGGTTTTAATTTTCATTTCTCTGATGATTAGTGATAATGAGCATCTTTTCATCTATTAGCCATCTGTATGAACTCTTTAGGGAAATATACATTCAGATCCTCTGCCATTTTTTAAATTGGATTGTTTGGATTTTTTTTTTTGGTGTTGGATTGTGTAAGTTCTTATGAATTTTGCATATTAACCCCTTATTTGCTGTATCTTGGTGAATATCTTTTCCATATCTTTGTTTTGTCAGAGGTTTCCTGTAGTATGCAAATCTTTTAAACTTGATATAGTCCTTCTTGTTTATATTTCTTTTGGTTCCCTTGCCCAAGGAGACATAGCAAAAAATATATTACCAAGAGGAATGTCAGTGAGATTATTGCCTATGTTTTCTTCTAACAGTTTTATGGTTTGGGATCTTACATTTAAGTCTTTAATTCATTTTGAGTTTATTCTTGTATATGGTGTAAAAAGGTGGTTCGGTTTCATTTTTTTTTTTTTTTTTGCATATATCTGTTCAGTTTTCTCAACCCCATTTATTAAATAAGCTGTCTTTATTTACTCCATTGTACATTCTTGCCTCCTTTGTCATAGATTAATTGACCATATAAACCTGATTTTATTTCTAGGCTCTCTATTCTGTTCAATTGATCTATGTGTCTGTTTTTATGCCAGTACGTGCATAAGATATGTGTAGGTACTAGTCTATTTTATTAGTTATTACCATAAAAACAGTGGGTTATTAGTAGTTAAGTTTTTGGGGAGTCAAAAGTTATGCATGGAATTTCAACTATGTGGGGGGCGGTGTACCTAACCCCTATGTTGTTGAAGGGTTAATTATATATTAAAAATGAGACTAATAACCATGAAATTCAGAACAGATGTTTTGTCTAGAAGGAAGAAAGGCAATATGTGTGATAAAAGAGAAATGCCTGGGATTGTTTTTAACTATATTTGTAATGTATTTCTAACTTAGATGGTGGATTCAAGTGTAATTTATCTTTTTGCTATGTTTATTTATACTTTATTTTTATTGTAAACATTATTCATTTTGCTTAGAGAAAGAACATATGTAAAAACGAAATCTGTTTTTTGGAGATATATTTTCATGTTAAAAAAAATATGAGAAAGTTCTGGTCAAGACGCAGAGTAGGTAAACACTGTGCTCACCTCCTCCCCTGACCATATTAAAATTACAACTAAATTATAGAAAAAATAACCTGGAGAATCATCATAAAACTAGTTGAACAGAAGTCTTATAACTAAGGATATAAAGAAAAAGCACATGGAGACTGGTAGGATGAGCAGAGATGTTGAATGGGCTGGCTCCACACTCACATGTGGCAGTTGAAAATTGGAAGGGATATCTTAGCTATAGAGGTCCCCTCTAAAGAGCGAGGGGTACCACCCCCACATTGGGCTCCCCAGCCAGGAAGAGGAGCCTCCACAATATCTGGTTATGAAAATCAGCAGGGATTCTGCCCCTGTGGTAAGACAGAAGAGGGCTGGAAACCCATGTGTCCTCTTAAAGGGCCTGACAACAGGCACACTCACTCCCAGGCACTCACCCTGGGCAATTGTGATGGGACAATGACTCAGAAGGAGCCAGAGATATACAGGTAGAAAACTGAGTTGTATGGCTTCAAAATGAAGGTTGGAGAGATAGCTGTCATTGTCCTTGTATGATGGAAGAAGATATTTCATGAAAATGGAAACTTTAAAAAAGCTGAGGTAGCCATACATATACTAGACAAAATAGACTTTAAAATAAAGGCTATAATCAGAGAAAAGAAGGACATTTCATAATGATAAAGGGTTCAATCCAACAAGAGAATATAACCCTTCCTAACATATATGCACCGAACATAGGAACATTTAAATATATAAAGCAAATATTAACAGAAATAAAAGGAAAGATCCACTGTAATACAGTTATTAGGGAACTTTAACACCCCATTGACATCAATGGATACATCTTCCAGTCAGAAAATTGACAAGTAGTCTTAAGTTACTCATTAGAGCAGATGGATTTCATTGATATATTTAGAAGATTTCATCCCACAGCCCCAGACTGTACAATTATTCTCAAGTGCACATAGAACAATTTTCAAGATAGACCACATATTAAGCCACAAAACAAGTCTCAAAACATTTAAGAAAATTGAAATCTGCCAGTTTTTTTAAATTGTAGCAATTCTCTAAAAACAAAATTCCCCACATATTTACTGAAAAAAAATCTGTGTATAAGTAGATCCGCATAGTTCAAACTTGTTGTTTAAGGGTCGACTATACACTTTTATGCTGTGTGTGTCCCAGTGCAATCGATAAAAATTGTTCAAATTTGTTTTATTATGTGTGTTCTCATCATGATGTCTAATAGCACCTATGCACCACACCTTCATCTGGACCTAATATTACCAAATTCCTTTGTCAATATGAATGGTCTATAACAGTATATAGTTACGAGTTTAACTTTTGCTATTTAGTAATGGGATTCTGCATCTTTTCATATTTTATTAGCCATATATGTTTCTCTATTGTCTATTCATGTGTTTAACATTTTTAATGTAATTTTTCATCGAAATTTAAAATATATATTCTTGCTACTACTAATTGTTAGATAGACTGTAGATCCTTGCACAAGACCATGATTTGTCTTTTTATTTCTCCATGGTGGTTCTAGATGAACAGTTTTCTTGTTGACTGTAAATTTGATTTCTTTAAATTTATTTTAATTTTTTCCTCTCAATTTTAATAAAATTAAATATATTAGTCAGTTCTGTTTTTTTTTTAATATGGTTAAAAAATTCTTTCTATAACCAAAAGTAATAATTATATTCTCAAAAATTTTCTTCCAAAACAGTTTTAAATATTGCTTTTTTATAATTGATATTTGATGAACATGAAATTGATTTGCATGATAGTGTGTGATAGTGTAAAGGGAAGACAAAATATAACTTTTTTTTCCATGTGAATGTTCAATTATCCCAGTATCATTTGTTGTAGAGGACATCATTCAGAGTAATTGCAATATCACTTCTGTCATATGTCAAATTTCTTCTTACGTGCAGGTCTGTTTCAGTTCCCTTGATTCTGTTCCATTGTTTGGATTATTTTCATATTTATGTTAATTTTCCTTTCAAGTGATTTCTGTTTGGGTATTATCCTTTCTAATTATATCCATATGCAATTTTGATTCTTTATAAATATTTTATATCATTCTTGTTTGGTGGGTTTGCATAATAATCTTTATTTTTATTTAATGATCCTGTTTACTGACTGCTAGATTTTGTATTTTAATTATAACTTTTATTCACATTTTGTGAGGGCATTGACTTTTTTTATTGATATTTTTATGGTGACAAATTCAGACTGTTCATGAAGATTTAGATTATAGATGTTTCCCCTGATAGCCTGGAGCCCAATACCAATTCCAATTATTTAAATTAATTTAATTAAAAATAAAATAATTTTTCTATTGAAAATAATTAGCATACTCTAAAGACTACACTCTAGATTATTTTCAATATTTTAGAAGATTGAAAATTAATGACAATTAGACATGCTGTAATGTTTAAACATTTACAATAAATTAACCATCACTGAAGCAAAAGGCAATCTAACTAAGATAAAGTGTTAATTATCTCCAAAAAGATAGAATAGCATTTTTATGATTACCATTTTCATCTAAGGAAAATAATTGCATTTTGTATCAACCATCTTCTGAATTAAAGAGAAAACAACTATTTAAAAATTATCATAGTACTACTAGTGGTAAGTATCCCTTGAGATATCTCCAAAAACACTGAAAAATAAAAAATTTTCTTTAGATATGTGTCTCCGATGCCACTGAAAATGAGTACAAAAGGAAATATTATTTTTATAAATTTTCAATTTTGTCTGATATTATCAATAGGACTGTAATTTTAAATAAAGGAAAAATATGTGAGATCATACAATTCTCTCTTTAACATCTATGACAATAATAATTCAAAGCAAATATACTTATAACTAGAATTGGGATGTATAAAATCTTTTTTTAACAATCTCATCACTCCTCTCACCTGAAATCTCTGCTTGTATGGGTAACTGAATTAAGTAGTGTATTCATCAACGGAAAGTGACTGCAATTTAAAAAAAATTTTTAAATCTGAGTCTAAAACCCTGTTCTTTTTAAACTAGCAAGCAAACCAACTTAATATCTTAAATTTTTTGAGCCTTTAGTATCTTCTATAATATAATAGACACATCAATTAATAACATAATTATTATAAATTTCAAAATTTATTTAATATTCGAAGAGTTTCTGGATTGGAGAACACATCCTAATACCAGGAGGGTAATACACCCTCATCCCACAGGGATAGAAGCTTGTTCCCTCAGATCTTTTCCCGATCTTACCCAATGTGCCTCTTCTTCTAGCTTCTCATCTGTGTCCTTTGTAATAAAAGTGGCAAAAAATATATATACATATATATATAATACAAACAACAAATATTTTAGGTGTAAACAACATATATTTAAAATTCAATAAATAATAAATTACATAAATAAAATGAAAATTGGGATAATAATATCAATGAATAGATGTATCAAATTATTCTGCCTGATGTAGGAGTAATGATGACCAAAGGGAAATATATTTATTTCATATTCTTTCTCCAAATTCACTGTAAAGAACATGAGAAAATATACTTCAAAAAATCAAGATATTATTTTAACTTTAGATTTTAAAATATTAAGAATACTCTCACATGATCATACAAAGAGCCAACCTATGTCTTCTCAGACTACAAGCTTGATATAGTTTTTATTGAAAGAGGCACTGATTTGAAATACATATCTAATAGTTCTTGATTAAAAAGTTAAGTCCATGAATTAGCCACATAGTGCTGGAGGTGGACCAGTGAATGTGCCTAAAAAATGAAAGAGAAGTTGAAGAATCCAAGTAGCCAAGCTAATTTTAAGGTACACAATCAATCTCCAACAGAAGAAGATTGTTGTAGGTAAAGTGTATTTAAGTTATATGCAGTTTGCTGTATGTATATCCCCACCCCCATGCAAAAACAAAAGCACATATCAGATTTCAGTTAATTGGTGTGCTTTTCATAGTAGTATGGCTCAGCAATTGGAGAACTATTTTTTGTGCATTTTAAGCTTCAGTAAAAAAGTACATATATTATATACAAAGGAGATCAAATTTTTCAGATTCCTAGCTCTGCCTGACAAAAACATATAAAACAATGACCCACGAGTAGCAATGAATCACAGCTAGCACTCAGAGCAAAGCTCTTTGCAGAAATAGTTAAGAATTTTAGGGCTGAAGAAAGGAAAATATACTATGACTGTGGGATAGCTCAGTATGCCAGAAAGTAAAGAAGTGCTCAGAGAATGGAGACATATCTATATCTATATCTATATCTATATCTATATCTATATCTATATCTATCTATCTCTATCTCTATCTATCTAAATATATATAATAGTTGGGTTGAAGGACTCACTAAGAAAATATGGAATGATTTAAAGTATCATAATAATGATGGTGGTCATGAAGGATTATCACTTATTTAATTTAAAAAAAATCCATGACTCTATGCTGAAAAAAAAAAAAAGATGGGCGGAAAATTTGGAAATTTCTGTCTTATAGCAAAATGTCATTAAATATGGAAAGGATTATGAAGTTAGAGAGTAATCAATGAATGCTAAAACTATTAGGTGTTCACTGAATAATAAGAATTTTACATAGTTTCAATGTATTTTCCTCAAAATTATTATTAATTACAAAAGATAATATAATAACTTTGTAATGAAAATCCTGACATCTAATTTGTACTAAGGACACAATGCTTCTGTGGTATTTCTATCAAAAGTCTATAGTCAAAATCTAATTATTAAGAAATATCAGACATACCCAGATTAATGGGTATTCTATAAAAACTTGGTTTGTATTCATCAAAAATTTCAAAGTTAAAAATAATGAAAAAGGCTGAGGGTATGTTCCAGACACCTAAAATGTCTGACCTGATGTTAAATTCAGAGGAGTCCCAGATTGGATTATGGCCAAGGGTGTGTTGTGAGTGACAGATAATATTGAGACATTTAAGAAAATTTGAATATGAGTTAAGAATAGTATAACAGCGTTGTATAAATGTTAAATTTTCTGATTTTGTTATGTGCTATGTGTTTTTATTAGAGAGTTTTTGTTCTTAGGAGGTAAAGTGCTTAGAGTGAAAGAATGATACCTCTAGCTACCTTAAAAATACAAAGTTTTTTTTACTGTTCTTGCAACTTCTCTGTAAATTTCATATTACATAATATTAAAAAGTTAAAATTTATATAGAGAGAACAAGATTTATAGGCTAATTTTCTCTAAAATTAATTAATGAATCTACCACCATGCCACCCTGAACAAGCCCTATCCTGTCTGATCTCAGAAGCAAAGCAGGGTTGGGCCTGGTTAGTAATTGGGTAGGAGACCACCTAGGAAGACCAGATGTTGTAGGTATGAAAAATAAAAAATAAAGAATTGTAAGCTGACAAGGTCCTTGCAATCTGCTGACAAGGTCCTTGCAACCAAGGGTTGCCTTGCAAAAAAAATTTTTTTTTTTAAATTAATTAATGCAGATTTTATCGGAGCTTGGTTAAACCGTATATAACTTACTCCATCAACAATTAATCAGCCAGTGGTAAATAGCAATGTATGTATACTTGGTACTATGCAAGAAATTTGGAAAAACAAAAAATACTTTAGCCATGCCTCCAGTTTTCATAAAATTATAATCTGTTTGGGGAATCAGAACTATCATATATAAAAAAAAAAAAGTGAATAACCAGTTAGGTGGTGGCATGTGGAGTACTGCAGTATTGAGTATGAGAAAGAAAAACATGTTGTGCAAAACCAAGTCCTGAGGCAATGAATAACTGGAATAAGCAGACATGTGGTTCACCCAATAAATCTGAATGAGAACACTGAGAATTGCTGGAGAGAAGAATGAAAACTATTTATTAAACATCTATCATATTAAATATCTAATATGCTAAATGTTTACTTTTTTATTTAATCCTTACAACAATGCTGGGAGATCAATATTTTTGTTTCTTACAATTTATGAGAAATTTTTACTAGTAAAGCTTAAATAACTTACCCAAGATGGTGGAGTCAGGATTTTCACTTATGTCACTCTATTCTTAAGCCAATTCTTAAAATAAAAAATCAGAAGCAAAGTTCTAAAGACTTAATAAACAATTCTCTTGTTATATCTAAATAATCTATCTAACCATCAAAACAATCTATCTTTCTAACTATCCCATTTGGAAAGAAGCCTATTAGCAACAACCTGCAATCTATGTTATATCAACCTATCTGGATAAGAAAGAATAAAATGAACTGGCTAAATCTCTTTGGAAAAATGATAGTCCTTATCTATAAAATGTTTCTAGCATGATGTACCAGGTCTAGGTCTGATTGTTAAATTAAATAAGTTATACTGAAATGTAGAGCTTTATAAAGCATAAAAATATGACATAAGCTCTGCAAGTATTCAAGTGTAAATTGAGGATGTTTCATAACCCAAATAGCTCCTTTGTTTTGATGTTCCAGCCAGACATTGAATCTGGGTTAAGGCGTATTCTAATGTGGTGAAAAAGGACTTGGGAGCAATTGGCTGTTCCGTGCCTCTTATGTATCATGTAATTAGCTGTACTCCTCACTTATTTCTTTTCTTTGTAAGATGTGCTGGTAGGAAAAAAAAAAAAAATGCATCTAGAAACTCTGGTAATAATGGCAAAGGTGGAAGGAACAGGGATCAGAAGAATTGGGGTCCCCTGTTCTCCAAACCTATTGGTGACTAAAGCTGAGTTTGGTGTACTTGTAAAAGACTCTCACCCTCAACCATCCCCAGAGGCCACTGTTCCAGGCAACCCATGGGTATTTATGGCTAGCAGACATAGCATCCTGGGCTCCCTTGTTGAGCAAAGGAAACACAATTCATCATCAAAGTGGCAGGAGACCTGCTTCACCAAGGCTGATACCCTATACAGCTCAGTACACTGCACATGATTACTGTTCAGTAAATATTTGTGGAAGAATAAAAGAAATTTCTCATCGTTTCTTATTTTGCTCTGACCAGTCCTGTGGTCACTATTTAGTTAAAACTGATAAAAATAATGGATTTTTTAAACTATCATTTAAATAGTTGACCTCTGTGTGGGAGAGGCATATTTTTCTCCATATTTGTAAAATTTATTGCTACATTCCCCTTTCATCCTTTTTGTTTTTCCTCCTAAAGATTTTCCCTTAGAAAACTGGAATCAGAAAGGTCACCAGACTATAGTTAATAATAGTGTGCTGCATATTTGAAACTTGCTAAGAAAGTAGATTTTTAAAAGTCTTCATCACACACACAAAATTATAACTATGTATGGTGACTTATTTGTGGTGATCAATTTACAAAATTTACAAATATTGAATCATTATGCTGTATACCTAAAGTTAATATAATGTTATATATCAATTATACCTCAACAAAAAACCAGAAAATGTAATGATATATTAAATGTTATATTAAAATCACCACCACCAGAACAACAACCACAAGAGACTGAGGTTAAATTTAATAACTTTTTCTTATCTAATTCTAAGAATTTGTTGTTGGTAGTGATTAAATTTGTCATATCCATTCCTAGTTTGATTAAATGGCTTCCCAGCAAAAATTTCTTTGTTGAACACCCAAGTTCTCCATGTGAATGATAACAGAGCCAACACTCCCTCTCTCTGATACTATGTACTGGATACTCGGCAACAATTTCTCAGGATTTATGAATTCTAGATAAGTAAGCCAGAAAAGATGAATCTCTTCTTTGATTCACATTGAAGAGATTTATTCTTTCATTTTTACTGAGCTCCACAATAGTTGTGGACTCTATGTCTTAATTAACATTTTTTAAAAAGCCAAAAATAATAAAAATTTGGCATTTTCCCCATCTTTCTTTGTTTCATAATTACAGTTTGTTTTTCTTATAACACTCCAGCTCTGCAAATATAACCAATTTTCTTAAGTAATTAAGTTGTCTATTTTGGATAAACATGCCTCAGTGTGAGAACATGTAAAAGTATCTGTGTGACTTGATATAAATTATGTTAATTAAACACATCATTGAAGCAATATCTTTTAAAAACAACCGCCAGAGTTTTAGTTTTCTATGTAGTACTCAGATTCTGGCATTTGGAAGACTTAAGCTTAACGAGCTCAAGGAGCTATCATCAAGTGAAGATTTTGTGTTTTCAATGACCTGGACCCACTGTAGGGCAAAGATGGGGTGGGGATCAGTTGCAGTCATCAGTACCACTATATAAGTCAGTCATCAATAGGAATAACATTGAAGACATAGCTGAGAAGAGAGAAGCAAATGTTTACTGAATATATACTATAAACTTCAAACATGTTCATGTGCTAACTTCAAACATGTCCATGATATATATGACATTTCTTTTATAAGCTGCCCCACAACCATATAGAAACATACCTTCCCTAGAGATGGCTAACTTGAATTCAGAGAAAGTAACTTAGAGAAGGTCACAGGCTAAAGTAATATAATGACATTTGAATGCACATTTTTGTATCTATAGAATACTAGTACTTTTTAAGTAACCACGATCCATTTAAGGGGGGGGTAGCGTGGGGTATGTATAAGGGGAGATCAAAAGATGCAAACCAGAAAATAGATTAGAAGCTACAGAAAGTAAGAGAACTGGGTACATCCTGGGTACCTAAAGCTTATGAAATTGGAGGAGATCTCTTTGTGGAAAACACTACAAAATTATGAATAGAAAATTAAGTGGGAGAAAATGGCAAGGCACCTACTGAAAATAAATAGCTCTGAAAATACCTGTTCCGATTATTTATTCCTGCATAATAAAATACTTCCAAAATTTAATAGCTTAAATTAATAAATTCTTATTATCTCTCATGTTTCTGGGGTTTGAGAGGATGAACTAAGAAGTACTTGCCAAGTGTTCTTCATGCAATTTGAATTAGATACTAGCTGAGCTGGAATCAGTTGAGCATTTGATGAGGAGGACACTAAGATGACTCTTTCACATGGCTGGTTGTTCATGCCGGCAGTCAACTATGAGCTTGGCTAAAGCTATTGATCATGATCTTATCTGGGGCTGTCATCATGGCCTCTGCATGTGGCTTGTGCTTTTGATAGCATGACAGCTGTGTTCTGAGTTGTAGTATCATTAGACATAGCTTTTCGATATGGATAAAGCAGATTTTACCAGTCTCTTTAAAGAGTTGCCAGAAGTTTCATGGCATTACTTCTACTGCATTCTATTGGTTAAACAATCTCTGAATTACTCTAGACTTAAGGCAAAGGTATGACAGAAGTTGCAACCATCTTTAATCCACCTCTTCAAAGCAGATAAGATTCTACCAAAGAGATTAATAGAGCACTATGGTCTTTCAACACTGGTAAATAGATTAGCTGGTGATAAGCATTGGAGTTTAAAATCACTGGCCAAGGCAAGTGGGAAATCCTGTTACTTTCTGCCTTTCTTTTATCCTTCGCTGATTAAAGAAATAGTGAAAATGGTAAGGGTAGAAACTTACAAAGTTAATCTATAAATGGCACTCATAAAGAATAACAATATTTTCAGCTATGATAATCAAGATCAACAATCACACTTATATTACTTATAAGAAAATTTTTCAGAGTAAAGTAAGTGAATTGCTCAAAATTGCACAAATGAGGGACTAATTCAGATTAATTACAGATTAAGTACTCATAGATTTAAAAGTCTTAACTCTTTTTCATAGAAAGAACTATAATTTTACTTATGTAAATATATCCAAGTTTAAATATAGTCATATGTAAAAAAAGTTTGATAAGGAAGAATTTAACTTGAACATACATTTTAACTTGAACATACATCCTTGACTATTATAATGTAAGCTTCCCAAAGGAAGAGGATGGGTCTACTTCATTTAACTTTGCATCTCTGGGATTTTAGCACAGGGTCTGGCATATAACATACAAGCACAAAATAAAAATTGTTAAGTAAATAAATTAATGAAAATAACTTTTACTATTTTGACTTTCACAAATGTCTTAAATGTAATGTAATTTCTGTGTCAATTTATAACCCAAATTATTAGTTAAGTTGTATAGTACATATCCTGTTTTTTGTTCCTTACCTTTTCCCTGAAATTCCACCAGTCTTAGAAGAGAAGCTTTTGAGGCAGAGCCATTCTTCTTGGTTCATAGACCTGTACTCTGAGGCATATCTGCCCCAGTTGACCTGAGGCCTGTTAGAATGATAATAATTCTACATAGTTTTAGTCACTGAGCTTCGAGATGCTTAATTAGGCAGCATTAGCCTACCAATAAAAAGATGTTTTGGGGGGAGGGTTATTGTTATTGTTAATTTATATTTCATTTAAGTTTTTACTTCAAAAGAATAAATAAATTATCCAAAATGTTATTTTTTTCATAAAGAATATTTAGTAATATCCATGCATCGAAATAAAGGACCTCAGGATGTGTAATTATCTGGGAGTAGGGACAATTCATAAAGCCAGAAGAGAAACTGCTAATGACAAATATCCCCCACATTACAATTTAACTTTATTTTAAACATTAGAAAATGTCATAAAGCACCTTCCAGGATAATACAAGCAATGAACTGGCTTACTTTCCTATTTCTTGCACTCCCTCATTTTAAATTTTAGTTTATTAAATGACAGTAGAAATCATTAAGCTAAATGTATAACTACCTCAGCACAGATCTTTGTGTTTTAAAATTTTCATATCCAAAAATATTCACAGGTTTTTATTGCAGTGAAACTTAGCAATGATATAGGGAATACACATTCACTTAGTCATATTAGTATAAGTGAAGACCAAAATCATTTTAGCTAAGAACAAAAATCTTAGTTCCGGATTTTTTTCTCCAGAGAAACATAGCATCATCAATGGTTCAACAGAACCGAGACAAGCATAGCTATACCAGTCTTTCAAATTCTCAAATATAAAATCATGTCTCACAGCCTTATCAAGTTTTCTCCAGTCCTGCATTGTGTATCAATGAAAGAAAAATGCACTGGGGTACTATTTTTAGACATTTATGATTAACAGAAAATAGTAAGTATAAGACAATGTAACTGGATAAATGTTGATGAGAGCAACAAATGCCATATATAAAATTTAAAAAGGACTGAGGGTAATAAATCAGCAATTAAATGTTGCATGTGAAAACCAGAAATGTTTCTTGGCAGCATTGAGTCATCTCCTGTAGTAGGAAGGCAGGAAAACCTCAGAGCCAGTCCTAGGACATAATCAGAATTATAGCAAAACTTTAGAAAATGTTGAATTTTTTTTCCCAACAGGTCTGCTACCCCAAAGTCAAGAGTTTGATTGGAAGGAAAGGAGATCCTGGAATATGAATTTAGGAACATCTGGAGTAATACACTCTGCTCTACTGAAGGCCAGTGCTATCCCCATACTATAAGGTGATTAGAGATTTCTCTTAAACTGCCCCGACTACCTTTTGGCCACTACACCATTAAAACAACATAATGGAGCCAGACCACTGCTGGGTATTGAAAGGAGGAAGACTGTACCCTGAATAAGCCACAGAAATTGCCTGCATATACAGGTAAGAACTGAGAGTGTATTTATGAGAATGGGGGAAAAGACTTCTAGATCAAGGGACTAAAACATGAAGTCATGAAGTTGAATAAAGGTTAGTTTGTTCATGTGGGATCTCTCTTCCAGTTTATAAGATTTTACACTCTGGAAAAGGCCATTGAAGGTAGTGCTAGCAACTGAAAGCCAGTAGACAACAGTAAGTGGATTAGAAATACTCAAGCCACTGTGACTGGTAGTAGAAGAAAGACTCAGAGGATTTCATATGCTACAGTGAATATATTAGGCAAGGTTGGGATACCCAGAAGATGACTATACTGGTGGATACTTCATTTTTCAAAACAACAAAGAATGTGTTGGTGGAAGACACCCCTGCATCACTGAGAAGCCCTGTTGCAGATGTTTTCTGAAGTCCATAGCTGCATTTACATAACTGAGCTATAGGATAGCAATAGGAATAACAGGCTCTGAAAGGATAGAGCCTAAAATAAAGTTGGGCACAATTGTTTATTGTCATAAAAAGCAGAAAGTCAGAGAGAAATCCAGGGATCTGACATAAATTTACGGAGATTGTTAATAGCACATGGTTTTACCTTTAAAGCTAAAGACAAATGATTCCATCTTGTAATGCTCACTACTAAGAAGAAATTGTGGCACATTGTAGGTCTTAGACACAGCACATATCACACTTAAGGATACTGTTGAACCCTATATTGGGTGACATGTGAGGCTCCAGCTTTGAGGAGGGCCCAGGGCAAGTAAGGGCTTTGAAGCAAGTTCAGGTTGAGATGCAAGAGGCCCTTCCATTCCGACAGTGGACCCCATGGTTTTAGAAGTAACCATGTTGAGAAAAGACACCATGTATTTTAGAGCAAGGATCAAAGAAGAATGATAACGTAAACTTCTATTGTTCTCAAGCAAGACTATTCAAACTGAAGCAGAGGATTAGATCCTTTTTAAAAAACTGCTGTTGGCATGAAAATTGGCTCTGGTAGAGATCAATTGCCTGACGATGGAGCACAAATTTACTGTGCAGACAGAACTACCATGAGCTACCTTTTTCAGACCCACCTAGTCACAGACTGAAGAGGCCCAGCAGTAATCAGCTGTAGTATGTAAATAATACATCCACTACTGAATTGGACCATAGGACTCAAAAGGTTGCATAGGAAGTGGCCTAGAAGTGGCCTCCCAATGTTATTTATCATTTTTCGCTCTAATCCTCTCCGTCAGATCACACAAACAGCTACATAAGAGATTCCTTAGAATTCACCAACAAAGAAGTGATAAATCTAAGATAACATATAGATTAATAAGCTCAGTACTTCATGCAAGCTGAAAATGGATGGCAGTTGCACTATAGCCCTACTCAAGGATGCCCTGGAAAGACAGTGCTGAGGAAAAATTTTCTAAAACTTTAAAACTCTAGGTAGTCCATCTGATTATCTACTTTTTTCTGGAGAGAGAGAGATTGAATTTACATGGATTCATGAACTGTTTGCTCAAGGAGAATGAAAGGAGATATATAGGTAGACTGGGAGAAGAATATTTGTAGAAGAGACCTATGGATGAAACTATGGGAATGTATATAGTGTGTGAAGATCTTGTTATTACATGTTAATGCAGAGAGCATATACCAGAATCAAGGCTCTAAATAATCTAATAACAAAATGACAGGTAGCAGAGAGGAGACAGCTGGAGAAACAGTTTCAAATGATATCTTGAAAGGATGGGACACTGTCGACACTCTCAATCTGTCATCATCATACATTACTGCGTCTGCAGTAAGTAGAGTACATGAGCCCAGAAACTAAATAGAATTGACTATGACCTAATTAAATAATTTGTTATTTCCTTTCTTGCAGCTCTAGGTGTTACAGGTTTAAGTCTTGTCTTCCAAGATTGTTAAAAAAGTTAATCTCACATACGGCTATTTTTTTTTTTTAATTGTGATTTGCCTGTGTGAACATTTCAAAGAATACTCAGCAAAAAATATACAATAAAATATGAGCATCTACTTACCTAAACCAATAATGCTCTAGAATAATGGATATCTCATAAAGACATGAAAACTATATTGGGTGACAATACTGTATAAGTAAATATAATGAGTGCAATCAAATAAGTACTTTAAGAGAGATAGTATATTTGTGATAGTGTAACTCTTAGTTTTTCAAAACTAGTGTATCTCCTACTTAAGCCTCATGTAAGAATGTGGATAAAAATCAAGCATAATACCCATACAAAGCTATTAAAAGTTAAATTATTTTTAGTAAAATCTCCCAAATTGGGACTATGTCAAGAAAAATAATAGTAGTTTATTGACTTCCCCGAGCCCACACCCCATTCTGTATTTGTGATTCTCTTTTTGTATTTTGCACTTGACCCCAGGGGTGTGGAGCTGGCTGGCATTGGGCCACTCCCCTCCCCACCATGGTTCTGCACTGTCACCAATAAAAAGCTCTTAAAAAAAAAAAAAAAAGCCTTATGCTTACCTGCCCATACTTCCCTTAATTCTCCAAAGTTTATACATTTATCTGATTAAACATAAAATTACATATAAGATTATGTATATTGTTTTAGGTTTCGAGGTGAATTTCTTTGGAATTTTTTTCTGAGTTCAGTTTAAGCTGATTTGCATGTAAACATTACTTTGAAGGCAATCAGCTTATTTTGGTACATTGTTCTGAGGAGGGTAAAATTACTTTGGCCTAAGGTAACAATAAAGGTTTATTAACAAATTAGATGAGTTTGTATGGTTTTCATTTTTGTTTTCACTTGGAGAATGATGAAGAGTTAAAAGAATGACTTTATTCTTTAAATTCTATAACTGTCCATGGAGTTACATCAGAATAGGTAGAACCAGTCCATGAAACCTCTAGCTACAGAGGTTTAAACTATTTTTTTTCTTAATCTTGATAGAATTAATCTGGGCTGAGAAAGTTCTATAATGCCATTACTTTGATATATCTGGTGAAAATATGTAAATATAAAAATTTAGCACCTCACCAGTAAGCTTAGTCTATGTAGTGTTAAGTCTCAAGATATTTGGAAATATGTGATGATTGACTGACATTTTCATTTTTCAACTATAAATTCTGGCAGAATGTTGACCCAGCATTCATCTAAAGAAGCCTTATTTTCTGAACTAGAATCTTATTTTAGAATGATTGGCATATCTTAAAATTAACACATTTTTGAACTGTTGTTTTACTGACCTGTGAATCTGAAAAAAAAGAATAAAAGAAGTGATCATAAAGATACACACACACCAGATTAAATGCTTACTATATAAGTAAAAACTAAACTTTTTATAATTTAAAATATCATAAACCATTTTGTCGTTATTCTATGGTATTTACAAAATAACTTATAGTTATGAAATCTGTGGCACATGACTTTAATTGGAGATTTAAAAAAATTAGACCTTTTATCATTAGATTTAGTTTTATTTTAAATTAAAGAGAATAAAATGAACTTCTGTTGAGACATATTTTGCTAGAGACTAACACCATATGGTAGGAATTTTGGTCTTCTCAGCAGAAATATAACTCAAGGCTTAGGACTTTAGTATAGAAGTTATTCAATAAGTATTAATAAAATGAATAAATGAATAAGAGGAGTTTTGGACATCATAGCTAATAGAGATTGTGACATCACCTTTCAAAAGATTCTGAAAATCCAAAAGTATACCTTAAATGAAATGAACTGCCTGTGTGGGATCAGCTTTAGTTCATGAACAGAACAATGAAAGAGGATGGAGTATGAGGAAAATTTTAACAGATTGAGTGGAGTAGAGAAGCAGGGGAGATGTAGATTTGTTAGTGAAAAACATTTACTTAAGTCTTAGTGCCAGAGAAGATTACTCCTTACTTTGGCAGCTAGGGGTATCCTAATCTTTGCTGCCAGCTTCAAATCAATGGATTCTAAAGAGAGTAATATTAAAAACTATTCCTGACATTTTATACAGACCCTTTAAACAATCCTTCTACCTAAACAAACCCTTTTCATCAATCTAAACCAGTCACCAAGAATCACAAACCACCTGAGAAAAATAAATAGCATGAAGGAAAAGGAACAAAGAAACAAAACCCTAACTTCGAAGAGAAGACAAGAAAAAAAAAAAATTAGAGAACAGAAGATATTCAGAAAAATCTACATATTAAGTAAGATAAAGTTGAGAGATTATTGTATCCACAAAACAATGATGGACATTATAAAAATAAAGCAATGGGAAAAAATTATATATATGGAGAAATTTTACTTAAATTAAATATAATCAATACAAAAATAAATAATGAGGTGGAATAAGTGAAACTCATTTGAAAAATTAAAAGACGAAGAGGAGGAAATTACAAAGACAGAAGAAATTGTAAATGTGCTAAAAAGTTAGAAGACATAGAAGATTAATCAGGAGAGCAAATATAATTTTAATAAAGATAAGAAGGCTATGAAAGGAGAAGGATCGAGTACATAATAGATGATTTTTCTGAGCTGAGCAAAAGCTTGGATCTTCAAATTGTAGGAATCCACAAGCCTAACAGAATGAGTGAAAAAGTTCCCCTCACAGTCTCATGTAGGTGAAAATCTTCAGAAATATTAAGTGGTAATACATGCTAATCTTTAAATGTGTGTCAGAAACTCTTCTTGAAGCTTTTTAGGAATTTAACTATTTAAACCTAACGAATATGTGCAGAAATGTTATTTTATTTCCACTTTTTAGCTGATGTGAAAGCTGTTACAAGAGAAACTGTAAATTGCTTAAGGGTAGAGATTTGAACTCAGACTTTCTAGATATAGAAATGGGCTTGAAAACACTAAACTGCTTTAAGAGCAGGAAAATATCTGAAAAAATAGGAAGGAAAAGTATGTTGATGTCTCATTAGCAAATTGAATGAGGAAAGACTATGGTGCAAAATTCTCAGATTTTGAGGAAAAGTTATTTTAAGCCTAGCCAATCCACTATTTGAAATGTGACCTGGACATGTCTACTATTAATTAAGATATAATAATAACAGCTTAGAACTTATAAGGAATCGGAAATTTAAAGTAAGAAATTAAAAACCTATAAATCTTCTCTGAAAGAATTGTTACTGAAAAAATGTACTAGAGCCAAAGGAAAAAATACAACAAATATATAAAATTTTAAAAATAGCCAGTAAAATACCTAGTTAATATTGCATCAGTAATAATAATGCATATGCAATGTGTATTATTTATGTGTATGTAATATATGATGATGTATAAATAATGCATAAATAAATGTTTATACATAAATAAAACCAAAAAAATACATATTATCATCTGCAACAAAAAAATCCCAGGTGAATTCAATAGGGGAAATATGAGAGGCAGAAGAAATGGTATGCTGATTTCTATCTTCAAAGGAAAGAATATGGTTAGGAGTAAGAGGAGGAAGGGATATACTGATTAGTCTTGAAGGTTTATAAAATACTATGGGTGTTTGAGAAATTAACCATTAAAAAACAGTTATAGGATGTGAAATAATTAAATTTTCAAAGTAAAATTTGTTGATGTTCAGATTATAAAACAAGCAAAATATCCTACAATCTATTTACCTTTAAGAAATTTATCTAAAATAAAATTTAAAAAAATGTACAGGAACAATAAAAGATATACTACACAAGTGTTAATGGAAACAAAGTTATTGTTACAATATTGATAACAAGGAAAATAGAATTCAAGTCCAGAGTAAAATTACGCATTAATAAAAGGTAAAACTCGTCAAGAAAATATAAATCATTAGCCTTTAAACATGTAATATTAAAATTTCCAAAAATAGGAAGCAGAAGCAGAAAATGAGAAATGAGAAATTCCAGAAGCACTTTGGTAGAGTTCAACACAGAATTCTTAGAAATGAGTAAAAGAACAAAATAATAAATAAGACAATAGAGGATTTGAATGTCATCATTTAGATATTTTCAGTCGCTTTTCAACAAAGTTTTATTGAGTGTTCACTATGTGATTATTACTCTTCTGAGTGTTCATGACTTATAACAGTTAAAAAAAGACTTAATCCTGAGGATTTTACATTCTTATGAAGGAAGACAAACAATTAAAAAAAATAAATATGTTATTTATTATAAGATGGTAAGTATTTGGAGAAAAATTAAACAAGCAATGGGAAAAGTAAGTCTGGGTGAGCGAGAAAATTGCAATTTCACATAGAGTCATTAGTAAAAGCCTTCCCAAAAATGAGACATATTCAATAAATACTTGAACGACGAGTAGGGTGAAAGCTAATGGGGGATTTTTAGTAGAACAGTATCATGGTCTGACTTACATTAAACACTATGACTGGATAATTTGCTGAAAAAAAAAAAAAAAGTACTGAATGGAGCTAAAAGTGAAAAAATGGAGACTCACTGGGAGCCCATAGCAATAATTCAGACGAGTCATGTTGGTGGCTTGGACCAGCATATAGCCTTACAAGTGGTTAAAAATGGCCAAATGTTGGATCTACTTGGAAAGTAAAACGAAGGTGATATACTGATAGGATAGGCAATGCGCTTGATTTTCCATAGCTATATGTTTGTTTATATCTTTAATTCCTATCTTTGTTTATATCTTTAATACCTGACTATCAATCAAAATTTTGTAATTAATTAAGAAATTCAATTTATCTTTAAATATTTATAAAATGCAGATAAAGAAAATAAATAATGTATTATATGAAACTGAAATTCTTTATAAATTCAAAAAATTATTTTTATAACAACTTACATCTGACATCACAGTTAAAATTAAAAAGTAAAACACCAATTGGCAAAAATTATTTTAAAAGCACTGAGCTCAATAATTTGGAGATTAAAGATAAAATAAAAATATATATGTAATTATTTAGAAATGAGTGCAATGAAACTACTATACAACAAAAACTTTGAGATACAGCTGAAGAAGTAGAGTACAATTTAGTGATACATTAACTTCTTTCAAAATAAGAAAGACTAAAACTAAACTTTCATAGAAGAAATATTTTAAAAGAAGAGCCAAATAAAGACATGGTAAAAGAAAAACATAATTAAATATTTACAAATAAAATAACTATTGTAACAACTATTTAAAAATATTGATATAACTAAAAGCTGGTTATTTGTAAAGGCCCATAAAATTAAAAACAATAATAATTTGAAAATGTTTTATTTCTGCTGAAGAATAAAATGATAAAATAAACAAACAACAATTTAAAATAAAGAGGAGTCATAATTCTAGATACATAACAGATAAAATAATTAAAAGAAAACACTATGTACAAATTAGCACCCTATATTTGAAAATTTAACTCAATATGAGTTCTTCATATAATGTCAACATTATTGAATTGAAGGAAATAGAAAACGAAGACATAATAAAATTAAATATGATCAAATATCCTTGTGTTAGGCAGACTAATGGCCTTTCAGAAATGTTCACCACCTAATCCCTGGAGCCTGTGAATATTTTATATTACAAGGAAAAAATGAATTAAGGTACCTGATGAAAATAAGTTTTCAAGTCAGATGACTTTTGCAATAGAAAGGTGATCCTGGATTATATAGGTACACCCAAAGTAATTATGAGTCCTTAAATGTGACAGAAGGATGCAGAAAAGTCCATGCTAAAGTGAAATAAAATTATACCAGCTGTTGTTGGCTTTGAAGTTGGAAGGGGACCATGAGCCATGGAATGCAGGTAGCCTCAAGAAGCTGACAAATACAAGGAATCAGATACTCCTCTGGAGCCAGAAGGAACACAACCCTTAATTTTAGCACATGGGGTTTTAAGCCATTAAGTTTATGGTATTCTGTTACAGCAGCAACAGGAAACTAATGTAACCTATAACAAAGCATCAAGTCCATAGGAGTAGAATATAAATCTTATTATACACACAGGATAGCTAAATAACAGATTATGTAATTTGTTTCAAAGTCTGGCAAAAGCTGAATAGCAGTTATGCATTCTAAAATAATATTTTATGAAGTAATTGTAACATTAAACCTGCCAAATTGACAATAACAGATAAAGGCAAAAAGAAAGAAAGGGGGAGAAGAAGCAGAGGAACAGGAGATAGAATGGGGAAAAGAAAAAGGAAGAAAGAAAAAGTATTTGTTAAGATCACTAATAAATATAGTTGAACATTGAATACATCAAACATATTTTACAACAAAAGTGCAAAGATGTTTTGACATTCAGAACTTAGTAAAATTCACGGCATAAAAGCTAAAGTATAAAACAATTTCAAATTGACATAAGCTATTAATAATTTCTACACACACTGCTGAAATTAGACAAAAAGAGTTAGACACACAAGAAAATATCTACATCAAGGAATATATGAAAATAAAAAGGAAGTTACAACCACCATTAATTATAATGGTAATATAGTAAAAAATTTCCACTGAAATCTAGAACTAGAGAAACTAGTGACTGCTGTTACCGCAAGTATGAATTATTTTACTAAGGATCTTTGTCAATGAAATAAGACAGGATAAATTATAAGGATTTATAAATTTGGAAGAACGTCAGGAAACTGTTATTATTTGAAAAGGATATGACCATTTACATAGAAAAAATTTTATATTAAAGATAATATGGAGTTGGTTATTGGAAAAACCTATTTATAAGTAAATTAAAAACATTCCAAATAACATAATTAAAAAACAAAGGATATGAACTGGAAATAGATATAATAAAAATAAATGATTAACAATTATACAAAAATATTGATTTTTGACTTTCTAGTATTTAGAGAATTTAATTAAAATGGAGTAGTTTTCACACAACAAAGTGACAAACATTAAAATTTTAATGGGCTTACTCATTTATAAGGGTGTAGTATAATGCATACTGATCCCTGATGGAAATTTATATCCTAAACATTGATTTATAAAATAATGTGTACATTTCAATATGTCCATATCGTAAGTCATCATTTAAAAACTTTTAAAAATTTAATCAGATTTATAAGAATTGACATAGAAACATGTTTAAGTAAATCAAAACAAGTGTAACCTCGGAACCAGCTCAAAATGATTTTACTCTGTTTAACAAGATATTGAGTTGCTTTTCAGAGACAATAAA
>NW_011888901.1:1656068-1675203 GCF_000151845.1 Pteropus vampyrus
AGTCACCAATATAACCTTCTGATAATCCCTGAAGGAAGGATATTTATGTGTCCAGACCCCACCAGACAGTCATTATCCAGACCACCTGACATTCATTATCCACATGATTAGATATCTGGAAGATTACCATATCTGACCAATCTCATGCAGGACAAGGCAAATTTCCCTGAGTAGAGGTGGGGGGAACTGTAACTCTGTACTGAGAGAAAGTTCTTGGCTGAGAGCAAGAAAAAATTCAGACATACCAGAGTTAGAGTCAAAAGGACAGTTTATTAGAGAAGGGATAACTCTCCATAGATAGACCATGGTCTCTCAGAGGCAGAGTGAGAGAACTAAGAGAGACTCAGAGAGAGAAAAACAAAAACAGTGACACTGAGAGAGATAGAGTAAAGACAGTGAGAGAGACTGAGAGAAAAAGACAATAAGAGGGACCTCAAGTGTTTAAGGAATTCAGTTTATATACTATTCTTAGTTTCTATGAATTGCAGTTTAAGGACTTTGTTTACCCATTTTTTTTCTTTGACAGTATGGGCATAGAGTATGAAAAGATGACTATGTAGCGTGAAAACCCTGCTGGCAATTCCCAGCCTCTGATCCATAGGTTCTCCATAGTTTCAACCATAGGAAATGAATGATTTTATTATGTATAGGGCAAAACTTAAAGATTCTGTTTTCCTATTTTCCTTTCATGGTATGGGTAAATAGTTTGTTAGCAATCCCAGCAGAAATCTTCCTTCGTTGTAAATGTTTCCTAGTCATCTGACCATATGACTGTCAGCATATTGCAGTCTCTGAATGTAGTTTGATTTAACACTAGTTCTCTTGTCTATATGAAATCCAGAGGCTAAGAACACAGAACTGATATTCTTCTTAATAATGTATATTACCCCTCTGGATGTAGGTATTTTGGTGGGATTATGCCAGAACTATTTATATTTTATATAAAAAACATTGTCTCACTTCCTCTGGAGCTGAAATAAGTTTTTGGCACCATTTCCAATCTGCCTATTTATATACTAAATCTTGTATTTTTAAAAAATTACTGTAGTTTTTTCTAAATGTTGACAACTTTCCATATTTTCTAATGTTTATGTAAGAAGAATAGTTTGTTTTAGACTTTCAACAATAATAAACAGTAATTCAATAATTCAATAAAATAATTCAATCATACATGGAAAAAAATAAATCATCTAATATAATAAATCTTTGTAGTTTATAAAACATTTTTATACATGCATTTTCACTTGTTTCTCCAAATTCATTTGTAAGGTAAGTTGAATGGGGGTGGATACAAGGCTATCTGGAGAAGATTTGACAAGAGGTAGCATATTAGAGAAATCCTGAGGAAGGATCCTGAGGATGACTTTTGATAGAGTACAACATTCTTCTTCCCTTTCCCTTTGGATTAAGAAAAAAGAAAAAATAAGAGTTAATAATCTCTAACTTTCCTAGTGCTTAGAAGGGTTAAGATCCAAGAGAAAAACTATAATGAAAGCAGAATTTAAGGCAAGAACTTTATGTGAAGGGGCTACCCCCTGATTGATAGGGAGGAAATAGCTACAAAACCCAGAGAAATTCCCAGGTATACATAGAAAAGAGTGTACTCTGAGTGTTTATTCAAAGAACTAAAATAAGTTTGGAAGAAGGAAGATGTGGGAATTTCCTTAGTTATACAGTTATAAAGGAGAGAAAAATGTACATGTTCCATGTTTTAAAAAAAGTGAAGAAAATCCATTTTTACCTGCATTTTTACCTGCATTAACAATCATCCCTTATAACCTCTTACCCCTTCAAAATCTTGGCTTTCAATCAGAAAATGGTATATTGATACATTTTACCTCATTTTGTATGAAAGCAAATATAAAAAGACACTGCTGCCCTGTGATGACTTCTTATACAATTTAGAAATACCCTTCTTTCTATGCTTTTCTTCCCAGAAACACTCTTTTAGCCAGATTCTTTATAAGAACAGCTGCATTAGTGTTTGCTCAGGTATATAATTTAAAAATAATATTCAGAATATTTCTGAGAAAGACATTTTTAAAAAATTTATTTTAGGTGTCTAGAGTCTATGATCCAAGTACAGAACAGTGGATGCCAAGAATTCTGTCAAGAGAAATGAGGAAGCTACCTGTGATGGGCATGAAACAGGTACAGAATAAAACCTTCACCAGGTACATGAACCTTAGCCCTGTGATCACGCAGACCTTGGTGGTGCAAGTATGTATAATAATCATCATGAAGTAAACATAAAGGCAACTTTTAAAAAATAACGGTGGTGTAACGCTGAATCTAAAAGATATGTTTTTCTTTCCCTTTCTTATGAAGATAGCCTGGCTCCAGAAAAGGAGATATTTGAACATCTGACCCATTGAAAGGGAAACATACAGGAGAGTTATAGCTCTTTATTCAGTAAAATATTTATTATCTATTAAATGTATGTCATATGTGGCACTATTTTATGCACAGAAGTATAGAAAGGAGATTTGTGTAACAGAATTTTGGACACAAATAGAAATAAAATTAAACAGACACAAAAACTGCAAAAAAATAGAATAAACAACTCCATGCTTATAGGGCACAATGTCTACAATAAAAGGAATAAGCTTGAATTAATTGCATAACTATAGAAAGAGAAATTGACAGTACTAATACCTGAAGTAACTAATAAATCTGAATTCAGTGAGGCAGAATAAACTACTTTGTTCTGTGTGTTGTATTCTAGTTTTAAAATAATATTTTCCTCAGAATTTTAGTACATTTAGTCTTTCGGCCTTTGGTATTGCCTTAGGGAGGACTAATGCCATTCATTTTGATTCTTCTATTTTTATAGTTTCATTTTTCTTTCTCTGAAAAAATTTATGTTTTTCTGTTTTTCTTTATCCCTGGTGTTCTGAATTTTTGCAATGTGGGTCTATTTCATGCATTGTATATGTCATATTTTGTCTAGAAAACTAATATTTTTAAAATATACAGTTTTCACTTTATAATTTCTGTGAAAATAGGTTTACTTCCCCTTTTTTGTTTATTCTTTGTTCATTTTGTCCAAGATATTGGATATCTTGGATTGATTACTTAATTTCCTTATCTTTATCTCTTGGTTTATGTCATCTTGACTTTTTCCTCTTATTTTTTCACAAATATACTCATTTCTAACTCTGCTGTGTAAATTTTTGTTGGTACTATAGTATATTTTAACTTTCAAAAACTCCTATTTTATAATTGTCCTTTTTATGGCACCCCATTCTTATTACATGGTTTCAATAACTATCTTCTCATTTCTCTGAAGATATTTATTCAAGTTTTAAAGTAATCTTTCGATATTTGCATTTCTGTTTCTTTTTCATTGCTTTATTTTCTATGTTGTAGTCATTTCTGTAGAATGGCTAAAATCTAAAACCAACTGAAATACCAATTGCTGGTGAGGATACAGAGCAACAGAGACTCATTCATCGCTAGTGGAAACGCACAATGGTTTAGTTACTTTTGATGATAGCTTGGCAGTTTCTTACACGGCTAGATGTAGTCTTACCATATAATCCATCGACCTCGCTCCTATGTTTTTACCCAATTAATTTTAAAATTTATGTACATAATAGCCCATACATGAGTGCTTATAACAATTTTTTTTATAATTACCAAAAACCAGAAGAAAACAAGATGTTCTTCAATAGATGAATGAATAAACAAACTATGGTGCATCCATACAATGGAACACTATTTAGAGATAAAACGTATTAAGCTAACAAGGAATGAAAAGACATGGATAAATCTTATTGCTGAGTAAAAGAAGCCAGTCTGAAAAAGTATGATTTCATTTAATAACATTTTGGAAAAGACCAACCTACTGAGATGATAAACAAATTAGTGCTTGCCATGAATCCAAAATAAGGGAGACTTGAATAAGTAAAACATGGGAGATTTTCAAGACGGTAAAACTAATTTTATATGATACTACAATGGTTGGTACATGACACTATGCATTTGTCAAAACCTATAGGTGAACCTTAATTTATTTACATTAAAAAAAATTTATTTAGAAACTTAAGGAATCTCAAGATGGAATACAGAATGGAACAAAATAATCTCATTGGATTACACATGGATGAAACAGCTCATTGAAGAGGTTAGGCAAAAATGATGCAGATCTAAGAATCTTTGGAAATGAATAGAATTTGTAAGACTAAAAGCAAAAGGAACTGAATATAAACTCTGTACACAAGCTGATAAACTTGTTTTCACAGGAATGTGGGTTAACAATTCTGAGATCACTATATATTATAAAAGAATGTAACATTTAAGCAAATTCATAGCGGATGGTGGGAACCAGGTTTCTCACTGCTGATTAGGAAGTTTCAAATAAATGAGGAGTGAAAGTTAGAATGATCCATGTGGTAATAATTTAGATTTAGAAAAATCAGCATGAACTCATGTTTAGGTTAGTGCAGACACAGATGGTTAAGTATAAAAATATTTATATTTATGTACGTAAATTTTTAATATATGCACATATATTTTCTCTTGCTTTATCAACCGAGAGGGCCTAGAAGCCACTAATGAAAATAATTTCATTAAGAACAAGTATATGAGGAAAAAAAAAAGAACAAGTATATTGGGAGCTTGGATCTTATTTACAAATACTGTTATCTAGAAAAAGGACCCGGGTCCTAAGAAATGTTGAGCCTAGGTCTGAAACAGGGTATATACAAGATAAATTAGGAGCATCTTCTAGTGTTAGAAATTTATTAAGTGTTTAAAACACACACACACACACACACACACACACACACACACACACACACACACACACACTTATGGGTGTATGCCAAAGGGACACAGGAGCCATCTGAGAGTTCTCAATGGCAAAAATTGGAACAACTTGAGTAACAAATTAAATAAAGTACTACTGAATTATAAAACAAAGTATAAAAATTCATGAATCCATATTACTATACGTAAATGATTAAGCAAATAAATGAGAAAGAATAGACCAATGTTCCATGTGGAACAATTCTAAATAATTTATCTAGACTCCGCTTACAAGGAGGTGGACCATAACTCCTCATGCCTTAAATTTTGGGATGCACATGATGACTTCTTCTCACAGAGTGCAGTATGAAAAGAAGAAAAAAGAATGACTTTGTAGTGAAGAAATCTGACAGTTACTATCTCAGCCAGGTAATTGAAGTTAACTTCAACAATAATAAGTCCTGTTGATAGTATGCACATTTGGTGTGTTGTGATGAAAATGGCATTTCACTTTTGTGGTCTTCCTCTTCAAAACACACATCCCAGTCCAGTCACAAGAAACACATCAGACAAAGCCCAGTTGAGGAACATTCTACAAAATTCCTGGTAAGTTCTCATCAAAAGTGTCGAGGTCATCAAAAACAAAGCCTGAGTAGCAGTCGTGACCTAAGCAGGCATGATGACTAAATGTAATATGATATCCTGGATAGAATCTTGGAATAAAAAATAAGATATTAGGTAAAAACTAATAAATCTGCATAAAATATAAAGTTAATAATAACATATCAATATTGCTTTATTCTATATAAAAATGCTAAGCCAATGTAAAAAGTTACTAATAGTAGCAACTGGGTTCTGGCTATATGGAAAGAGTAGATCTTACAATTTCTCATCACAAGAACAAAATGTAACTATTTTGAAGTAATGAATGTTAATTAAACTTCTTGTGGTATTCATTTCACAGTACATGCATATATTAAATCATTATGTTATATACCTTAAACTAATGCAAAGTTATATATCAATTATATCTTAATAAAACTGGAGGAAACAATCAAGATCATTTTTTTCCCATCTTGGTATCTAGGCCATTCCCAGATCCTGCAACATGGGGAAAAGAATCCTGTGCTATATAACTATTTTTCACATGAACTATCAATTATTCTCTTTTGATTTTAGACTCACTCTCAACCCTGCTTTTCTATACCAAGTGTTTCTAATTTCTGAGAATTCATGAGAGATAACTTGCGTTTTGTGGTTTCTCCTCTTATATATCAGTTTTTTAGTATGTGCGAAGTCAGTTACTACTCATTTATTTGCCTTTTAGTTTCAAATTGTCATTGTTATATTCTTTTCTTGTCATTTTTAACACACATCATTTTTTCTTACCTAATTATGGCATTTTCTATTTCTTTACTATTATTCAAAGAAGAAAAAGATAGATAAATTCACATATTCAATACAAATGATATAACTGTTGGTTCTTAGGTTTGTTTTTAAATTTTCAATGTGCATTGGTATTACGTTAACATTAAACTGTGTTTTACTTGGCATAGGTTTAGCTTCTCTTGGCAAATAATTTAATTATTATTTTTATAAAATTATTCAGGAAATATTTTTATTCATTGAACAAATATTTATCTGAAAATTTTCTGTAGATCATGCATCATAGTGTAAATGCCTCTCAGGCTACATTAAAATATTTATATTTTAAGTAAAGCAAGAAACTATAAATGGTTTCAAGTATGTCTAATTTCAATATGATAATGATTTCTATTGAAATGTATGTCATTTCAGCTGCTGGCTATAAAATGAACTATAAGAACATAATATTCACAACAGAGAGACCAGATAAAAAAGTAATTTCTGTAGTGGAAATAAGTGAAGATTGTGGATTGGACAAGAATGTTGTTAAAAAGTATGACAGGAATGATGGACTTACTTGAGAAATAATTTGAAGGTAAAATTATGGGAATTATTGATTGAAACTAAGGAGTAAGCAAAATGAAGAAAACAACTATAATCACTAGTTTTCTGGCTTAACTATAAAGAAAATCTTTACTGAGATAAGACAACTTGGAGGAGAATTGCAAGGGCCACATTTTACATGTGTGAAATTAATACTATCTCTAGGCCATGCTTACATCTGTATAATAATCTTATAAGTATAGTTTACTCCAAGTGAATTTATTAATTGTCACTGAGCTAGATGTGTCTGAAAGATGAATAAAACACATCGCTTACCTTCAAAAAGATCAACAAATTCTACTGCAATTACTCAAGTAGGCCCTGAAATCTATTGCAGAGGTCCCCAACCCCTGGGCCTTGGACCAGTCCCGGTCAGTGGCTGTTATGGAAACCAGGATGCACAGAAGGAGGTGAGAGCCAGCAAATAAGTAAAACTTCATCTGTATTTGCAGTTGCTCCCCAGCCATCACCACCTCAGCTTCAACCCAGATCATTAAGTATTAGATTCTCATAGGAATACCGGTCCCTGGTGCCAAAAAGGTTACACAGTGTGGATCTAGTATGATGAAATTTAAAAGAACAATGTAGGAAGGCAAAATAAAGCATTTTGCACCAGCAACTAACAGTTATTTAACTCCCACAGCGTTTACCAGTTAATTCTATATATTTTTCCCATGTAGGAGAAATGCTAGGTTGTTAAAGTGAATCAAACTTCCAAAATAATCCTCCAACACACACAGACACAACACACACACGTATACAAGTATTTGCCCCCTAAGTTTCCTTGGCGACATTGTGAGAGAAACAATTGGGGCTTCATGTAAAGCAATGAATGCTCTTTTATGACAACCATGAGCAGTATTTATTGCCTAGAATGGATTTTCAGTAGAAAGTCTGATTGTGATTGCAGCAATAAGCAGATATTGAGCACAGCAATTTTTCATGAAAGTATTTTGCCAATTTTTGACATGCTGTTCTCCAAAAAGGGTTTATCACTTTTATTTTTAGTTGCAATTGAACATTCTCAGAATGGCACCAAAAACTGAGCTGCAATTCTTCATTGAGCAACTAATAATTCCCCTGGTGGCGCTTGGCAGAGGATACCATCACTACTTGCTGCTTACAAAGTCAGTATAAGAGACAATAAGCAAAAATATTTATAAACCAAAAAGAAAGACAAAGTCCAAAGGTGCAAACTGAGGAGTGCTTTCCTACTTGGAAATATTTATTTTCTATGGCATGCCTCAACTATGAAAATACACCAGATGACTGCCCTTATTGTTAAGAATACATATTTAAAAAATCATATTAGTCCCTAAGGTTTTATTCCTGTTTTTATGCTCGTATTTTATTTTCACTTTTGGCAAAAATGACAAAGTTAAAAGAAAAAGTGTGTGTGTGTCTTTAGTAATAATATATAAGAGCTGAAGAGTATTACCACTTATCAGCTCCAATAATATGAAGCAGAGGAAGATAAATTTTATTGAGCAATATGTTTTTATTTCAGGTGGTGAAATCAACTCAAATCAGTGTTATTTGTACTGAACCATCTTCCATTACTTAAGCCAATACTTGAAAGAAGGTTATGACACTGTAATGAGGTAATTAGACATGATGATTCCTATTAACACAATCATCACTCCTGCAGAAATAGGTTTCTTTTGTTTGTTTATATTGTTAGAATGCCTCTGGTGGAATTTTTAGAGGGTAGAGGGCTCTCCAGATAAGCAACTAGATCTGGAGATAGAGCTGCTCTGGACTTGGTTCCCTGGGTTGTCAGCCTGTATTTCCTCATCTATTAAATAATAGCTTCCTAGATGGTAATCTTCATCCCCAATTAATATAAAGGATCTATGTAGTCTTGAATATATCTCTGTTAGTCTATTGAGGTTAGGAAATGAGAAGAATGTAATTGCAGAGATATTTCAATAAACCTCATTTCTTTGATGTTTGTGGGTATATTGAAGCTCATAAGCTGGTAAGAATCACAATAAAGTGATTGGACAACTCAAGACAAAGTTAATAATTGCATCATGCAACCATTAAGAGCTCTTGAGATTTTTGGAATAATCTAGTAGTTGAATTTTTAATTTTTCAAACTAGGAGGTGGGTGTTTTAAGCAGTATTAGATTTATTACTGGCAAATAACAAATCTCTTAAAATATGTTAATGAGAAGAAAGGAAATTTAGTAATTTTTGTAGTCTTTGAGTTCGTTGCCTTGTCTTATTTGGAGGAAATACATGTGGGTTGTCAGCAGAGTGATTTTTTTCTTTTCTGTTGTACATAGAAGTCATGGAAGTTTTATTATACTCCATTAAAAAAAAAAAACAACAGAAAATACAAGTGATATTTGTCATTGGAATAATAATTTCCATCCAGGTTGGCTAGCATATTTGTAAAAAATATCAGCATCAATCACTGGGCTTATAATGAACTGATTATAAATAAAATACTATTTTGCTGTGGCTTTGAATTTTCTTGATTATGTAATGATTGTTAATTCAGTAAAAAGCCCTCTGAACTAGATATACTAAAATATATAAAAATTATTTCCACACTCACAGGAAAAAATATTTATTGAAATTCCTCATGTTTGAGCCATAGAAACTTTCAGTCCTGGACAAACATGGTGCTAATAATTCTATTAAAATATTTTCTCTGTTCATTAAATTTCAGACTTTTGATTACATATAAACACCTTTCACTTAATTCAGAGGAAAAATACCATTTACCAAGTATTCTTCTTTATCGGGTACTCTTCAATTTAGCTCCCAGTAATGTGGAGGAAAACAGACAAATCAATATGCAACTATTTGTTAACATAATTACAGAATGAATAAAGAAGAAGAGAAATGAGAAAACATATAATTCAGAACAAGAGATCAGAAAGGCTCCAGTGATAAAGAGGCACACTTGAGGTAAGTGTTAAAGGTAAAAGATGAGAACAAATTAGGGAAGAGGTAGTGGAAGGAGTATATTCTCATCAGAAGGGACATCATGTGAGAAGACAAAAAACAAACAAACAAACAAACAAACTTTTACTTTGGAATTTACAGCTACAAACAAATAAAACAGGAAAAGATCAGATGTTCCATTAGAAAACTTTCATTCAAGTAAGTACTTGGCAGAGAACATGGCAGAAAGTGAGCATGTATTTAAGTACTCATGAATTAATCACACACATTTGACAATCAATTAAATCAATCCTAGAAATCGATGTGTTGAGAAATCTTTTGCATCTAGATCAGCCTCACGATTCAGATCTGTGCAATGACTTGCAACTTAGAAAGATAGCATACACTCTGAGTGAAGTGAGGGCTTGGAGTTATTAGCATGCTGGTGCCATAGCATTTAAACTTTTCCAATCACAAAGTATAAATATATTTTGACACAGGTACATTCAGCAGAGATGATCAAATCTGCACTGACATTTTAGGGAACAACCAAATGTATATTAAAAACTAAAATGTTTAGGTCCCCGATGCTGAAACTTTTAAAAAACTTTTTCTCCATCACAAAAATAGAATAAAAGTTATATTTCTCATAATAAATCAACCAATAACAATGCATCCAGGACCGTGCTAGTTGCTATGAAGGATTCAAGAAAGAAACTGTATCCTCTCTTACTTTTACTTTGGAATTTACAGCTACAAAGGTATAGACCAACACAAGATAAAGTCAAATATAAAAGTGTATGATACAGAGAGTAAGATCTGTCAATCTAAAGAAGATTATAAGTCATTGTAAAGTCAAAATAAAAATGTTTGTGGAAGAGATTGTGTCTTAGTCCCGTATGGCTGCTATAACAGAAATACCATAGACCAACTAGCTCATAAACAACAAACATTTCTTTCTCACAGTTCTGGAGAAGGAAAAGTCCAAGAAAGGCAGATTCAGCATCTGGTGAGGACCTGCTTCTTAGATTGTGATCTTTTTGCCGTAACCTTCACACGGTGGAAGGTGCAAAGCAGCTTTCTCCGGTGTCTTTTATAAAACACTAATCCCATCCTTATATCATAATCACTTCTAAAGGCTCCACCTGAAAGTACCATCATATTGGGGATCAGGTTTTCAACTTGAATTTTTGTAGGGGACAGAAACATTCGGACTATACCAGATGGGATTTCCTATGATACCTATGTTCTATGAGACAAAAGTGTTCAGACCTGTGGATCGAACAAAAAATTCTGCTTTAAAAATATAAAGATGTTCAGAAAATATTCAGAAAAATTCTATTATGTTTATGGCATATCACTGGCAGAAATTAAATTTATTTTGCTTCAAATGCTAAGTTGAAATATAGTAACAATTATTGGGGAAGAATAACTCTTGTTTTCATTTTTTTCAGGAATAATTATCTTGCCTGCAATAATTATATTACCTTCTCTGAAGGATCTTATAATACAGAAGAAAATTAACAACAACAAAAATGTCAAGTGTTACACACAGTTCATTTGCTTCCAACAACTTAAAAATAGCGCACTCATGCAATAATGGTAGAGACTCCAAGGAGAAAGATCAAGTAACATGTATCATTGGTTCCATAAGTGGCTATGATCCCAGCTGCATTTCATCACTCTGCTGAGTGGCAGACATCCAGCTCTCTTTCAACTTTACAAAGGAAAGTATGCATGAAGTTAAGAGAACCGTAGGAGGAAATTATGCTGCCAAACTGAGCCAGTCCCAATTCTTCACTCCAAAAAGATTATGTGGAGGTAAGAGTGGCCCAGTAAAAAATCCAGATGGAGATCTCTTTGTCAGTATCTTGTCAATCAAGTTTCTACTAAGCACCTACTATATGTCACATACTTTTCTAGGTGTTGGGAACACAGTTGTAAATAAACTGTAAATAAATAAGTGGCTCTGCACTTCAGGAAAACAATAACATTTTAGTAGGAGAAACAATGTATAAACAAATTCAGACATAAAAATAAAATTAAGATTAAAAACTGATAAGTATTAAGAAGACAGAATGGAGTATTCCTGTACAGAATGAATGGAGAACTGTCTTAAGAAGAATGAGCAGAAAACTCTCTGATGAAATTAAGACCTGAATGAAGAGAAGAAGCCAGCTGTGGTAGGATTTGGGAGAAATGAATTCTAAGCAGTAGAACAATTATTCTCTTTAATTTTTCATTCATAATTCTTTCAAATAAGCAAGCAAGCAAAACAACAACAAAATACATTTATCAAGCCTTTCCTATGCCCGGGCATTATTCTAGAGTATTAGAAGGCAATTTAACAACAACAACAACAACAACAATGACAAAGTCATCAAAGAAATCATAGTTGAATATGTCCAAAGGCAGGATGGAGAAAATGAGGGGATAAGAAAACATCATTTTTTATTTCCAGATGTCAGATAATCAGTTTTACAAATTAAAACAAATGAGGTGCTAGGCTATATGTTATTGAATTGTAACAAAGTTCAACCACTTCTTTCTTCTTTTCCTTTGGTATGGCCCCTTTTGGTTTGTCTATGGAATTCAGGAGAAACTTTCTTCTTGTACTTTAAAAATTTTTAAGTTTGCCTTTTATCGAGTTTATTGAATCTCTGTACATTAAAATCACCCTGTTTTATGTATAACTTTTGACAAGTTTGTAAACATTGACAAATGTTTACATCATTTAACCACCACTTTACAAACAAGGTAGTCAACAACCTACCACACTCTGAAAGCTTCTTCATTACCCTTTTCATCGATCCATCTCCCCACTGCCAGCCTCCAGGCAGTACTTTTTTCTTTAAATATTTTGGTCAAAAATGATACTTTGTGGATCATAAATAGTACATTATAGTTATTCTGGATTTAATTATGTTCTTCTGATGATTTTTCTTCTAGCAGTAATTTAACTTGTCTGTACTCAAACAGTAAACTTTCCCGCATTGTTTAGCAGCTAGCAACCCTGTTCAGTTCTTCAGTTCTTTCAGCTTCCAGCAACAGCTTTTTATAAATTAAATTTTATTTTTTTATTGCTGTCTTGTTATTGTGGATCTCCCCTGAACCTGTGTAGTTAGTCAAGGGTTCGGGCTTTTGACAATCTCCATTGGAAACTCATCTTCTTTGTAGTTCACTTGTTTCCAAATGCCATCCCTCGAAATGTCCAGCTGTTCTGGCAGCTTCAAGCTCTGTTCTTTGACACTTCAAGCTGGTAACTTTTGACTTTTCTACCACTGAGTTGTTCATAGGTTAAGAAATCATATGGTGAAAAGTGAGCAAACTAAAAAATCTCACCTAGTGTCATATTTTCTTTTAAAGGTTGTCTCCTTGCTGGTTTCTGCCTACTTTTTCACTAGCCTCCCAAGAGTCCCTCCATGCATATATAATTTAGGAGTCATCCAAGAACTGAAGTTGAGATTATATTCAGATTTGAGATCTAGTCCCTTCTGTGGATCTCTCACTTCCAGAATGTACCCTATAAATTTTCACTGCTCTGCCAGGCCTGGCCTCTCTTCTTTACCACTGTAGGAAGGTCGGCTGCAATTATTTTAGCAGGAGTTGGATAATTGCCCTAAAGAAAGTTATCAACAAACTCATAATTATTATCAGTTAGAAGTGCAATATTTCAAAGGTAGTCTTTCCTCTGATTTCTACCTGCTTTGTGACTCTGTCCAAGACCTTCAAAATTGTTTTTTTATAATATGTTTTCTAAATTTTGTTATTTAACTGTAATCTGCAGGAAGTTTCACCCAAGACATTTATTGTGTCATTACCAGAACCTGAAACCAGGATAAATTCTTAATAGAAAGGTTAAGAAAACAAAATCAAAAGGTAGAAAATTAGACTACAATGTTTTTGACTCAAGAGTTTCTGACTAATTTACGTTTATATATCTGAAAATATTGTATAGTACCTGGAGTATATATACTAAGTAGTATGAAACCTTTTGTTAGTATCAGAAAGCTACAAATGTCTTATCACCAGAGTCCTTTAAGTATTAGTCCAAGGAGGGAAAATGGGTATCAACACCAATTCTCCAAGCCAGCTAATACCCAGATGAAAGAAGAGAAAAGCTGACAGAGAGAAAGTTATCTGGGTTCATGTGAATCAATTGAAAATTAATGTGTTTTACAATACTGCCAATAATTAAGATTGAAACGGCTAACATTTATTCAGTGCTTACAATGTGCCAGAGACCAAACAAAACACTTTACATATATGACCTCATTTAAATTCTAAAAATAACTGTGAATTAGGAATTACTTTTTCTCTGTTTACAAACAAGCAAGGAGAAATTAGGCAAAGGAAGGTTAAATAATTTTCTGGGAGTTACACCACTAATAAATACTAGAGTCGAGATTTGAACACAAGAATCTCTGATTTCAAAGATTTCTTTGCTAGCTACAGTGGTAATTACTTTGACAGATACTTGCCAAATAAGTCAATACAATTTGTAGGGTGAGCCCTTAATACAACGCATAAATATGCTTGAAAGACAGAGGATTAAATCTGTACTATGTAAAAAACTCTTCCAAATAAAAGATAGGTAGATGATAGATAGATGATAGATAGATAGATAGATGATAGATAGATGATAGATAGATAGATAGATAGATAGATGATAGATAGATAGATGATAGATAATAACAAAACAACTTGCAAAGAAGAATATAGATTGCCAATAGGTGTGTGAAACAATTACTCAAATTATTATTTGTTCAAATATGTATTTATTTGAATACATAATTATTCAAATACATGGAAAACAAAAAATAACAAGAAAACTACTTTTTATATCAAGTTGGCAAAGATTAATTATATAGATAAATGCCCAGTATTAAAAAAAAATGAAATGTCTTTTCCCTACATTGCTGATAAAGATATTTAGTAGTGATTTTTTTCAAAAACATTTTGGTATACATATGTCTTAAAATATGCGTTTACTCTGATTCAGAAATTTACTTTAAAATTGCTCCAGATATTGACTTTATGTGTAGCTAAACATTGAAGTAATATTTATAAAAAAGAAAAAAGAAACTAAAATCAATCTACATATATAACACTGAAGAAGAGCTAATAAAATTAAATATGGCATATTTATCAGAGAACTACTAAGCAATTATGAAAATAATACTGTAGATTTTGATTAACATGAGAAATATAGGATATTATTTTGAAAAAATTAATTGGACTTGTTTTAAAACTCCAGTTCAAATTTTGATTTCTCAGTTTTAAAAAAGAAGCAAGAAAAATGTATTTATCCAAGGCCCACCCTTGGGATAGTGCACTGGGACCAAAATATTTGAAAAATTCAAGAAGTTAAAAGAATTTAATTTTTTTTCAAATTAAAAAACTTGAAAAATTATTAATAATGACAACTTTAAACACTTTAATATATTTTTCACATAGATGACAGATGATAGATTAGATAGATGGTAGATGATAGATAGATGATAGATAGAAAGATAGATAGATAGATAGATAGATAGATAGATAGATAGATAGATAGATAGAGTGAGGACCCTTATTGGTTCAGCTTTCTCAAACCCTGAAAACTTCTAGTGATGGAGTATCCATGTAACTAAATTCAACTCATATTTCCATGAGAGTTTTACTTATCAAGTCAGAAAAACAAAGGATCTAGATTTGGGGGTTTCCATAAAAAGAGGTGGGGCCTTGTTTCACATATAGAGTAAAATATCCCATATATTGAAAGTGTGTTAAAAATAGTGTACAGATCAAAACAAATAAACAAAAACAACATATATTTTACTATAGAATCAAATTACCAGGAGACCCTAAAATCGAGATTCTGTTCCATACAAAAGAGCTAGTTTGCCTTTTCATTCTAACAGAAAAAAAAAAAAAAAAGTTTTGGTTCACAGACTGATAGGTCTAAGAACCACAGATTGTGTAAAGTAGTCTCCACAATAAAGTATTGAAGTCATCAGTATGTGAGGTGAAAAAAAAACATTGACAATTATATAAAAAGATATAGCTTGTATCCAACTACATAAGAACAATAAAATACCTGGGAATCAAATTAACCAAGGAGGTAAAAGACCTGTTCTCAGAAAATTATGTCACTGAAAAAAGAAATTGAAGAAGATACAAATAAATGGAAGCATATAACATGCTAATGGGTAGGAAGAATTAACATTATTAAAATGGCCATACTACCAAAAGCAGTCTATAGAATTAATGCAATCTCTATCATAAAGCCAATGGCATTTTTCAGAGAGCTAGAACAAAGAATCCTAAAATTTATATGGAACCATAAAAGACCCTGAATAACTGCAGCAATTTTGAGAAAGAAGAACAAAGTTGGAAGTATCACACTACCTGATATCAAACTATACTACGAGTCTACTGGTACTAGGATAAAACAGATACATTGATCAATGGAACAGAATAGTGAGCCCAGAAATAACCCATACCTATACTCTCACTTAATATATGACAAAGGAGGCAAGAATTACAACGAAGTAACGACAGCCTCTTCAATGAATGGACAAACACATACCAAAAAAAAAGGCAGGCAGGCAGGCAGGCAGGAAGGAAGGAAGGAAGGAAGGAAGGAAGGAAGGAAGGAAGGAAGCAAGGAAGGAAGGAAGGAAGGAACTGGATCACCTTCTTATATCGTATACAAGCACCGACTCAAAATGGATTAAAGACTTAAATGTAAGACCCCAAACCATGAAACTTCTAGAAGAAAACATAGGCAATACTCTCTCTAATACTAGTGATTTATTTTTGGACATCTATCTTCAGGCAAAGGAAACAAAAGAAAGAATAAATAAGTAGGACTACATCAAACTAAAATGTTTTTGCACAGCAAAGGAAACCATCAACAAAATGAAAAGACAACCAACTGAAAGGGAGAAGATATTTGCTTATGATACATCTGATAAGAGGTTAATATCCAAAGTATATAAAGAACTAATACAACTCAACAACAACAACAAAAAAAAACAAACAATCTAATTAAAAAATGGGCAGAAAACCTGAACAGATATTTCTCCAAAGAGGAAATACAGATGGCCAATAGACGTATAAAAAGGTGCTCGAGGTCAGTAATCATCACAGAAATGCAAACTAAAACCACAATGAAATATCACATGACATCTGTCAGAATAGCTATCATCAATAAATCAAAAAACAAATGTTGGCGAGGATGAGGAGGAAAAGAAACCCTCATACACTGCTAGTGGGATTGCAAACTGGTACAGCCACTATGGAAACAGTCTGGAGGTTTCTCAAAAAATTAAAAATGGATATACCTTTTAACCCAGTAATTGCACTTCTGTCTGTTTATCCAAAGAAAAGCAAAACAACAATTCGTAAAGATCTATACATCCCTATATTTATGGCGGCATAATTTATAATAGCAAGATATGGAAATAACCTAAATGTCCATCAATAGATGATCGGATAAAGAAGTTATGGTTCATATATACAATGGAATATCACTCAGGTATTAAAGAAAAATGAAATTCTACCATTTGTAATGACATGGATAGACCTATAGATTATTATGCTGAATGAAATAAGTCAGACAGCAAAAGATAAATACCATTATTTCACTTATATGCAGAATCTAAGGAATGAAAAGAACAAACTAATCAAAAACAGACTCATGAATATAGAGGACAATCTGGTGATGGCCAGAGGGGAGGGAAGTTTGGGGGCTGAGAGAAAGGGGTGAAGGATTAAAGAAGTACAAATTAGTAGTCGATAGATGGTCACAGGGTTGGGGTGCATGGCATAGGGAATGCAGTTAGTATTAACGTAAAACTAGGTGGAGAACCAGGAGAAAGCAGTTAGGGGAATCATTTTATAAACTATACAAATGTCTAACCAATGTACTGTATACTTGAAACTAATAATAAAATAATTTTATTTTTTTGAAAAAAGAAGTGTTTGTTAAAGAGATAGGAAAGGCAGAGGTTTTAGATCTAAGCAAACTTCAGTTTTAATCAACTGTCTGAGCTGTGTTGGCTGTAAGACCTGCAATTTAATCTTAACACTATCTCTCACTTTTCAGCTGTATATTGTTAATCGTTCTTTGATTTATATGGAGCACTGGGTATATGTTAATGTTCTTTCCTTTTCACAACCCTCAAGAATTTAGTATCACATTACCTAAACAAAACAGTTACTCAATAATAATGAAGAAAAATCCATATTTTTTTCAAGTCATCAGATTCACTATTGCTGTACTCAGTCTTACAGGGGATTTTCTGTCCACACATATTATATTCATCTTGTGAAGTCGGATTACAGGTAATCATGTTGAAAGTGGCTTGAATAAAAATAACACTAATTTGTTTGTTAATTTTAGGTAAAGAAATTCTGTAAGCAGTTTACCTTTTCGTAAAGAGTACTCTCATTCTTAAAATCGATGTCGCCATGTTAACTTTTCAATAGGCATTTGAGCCTATATAAGGGAGAAAACGTTATTTGAAGAGAAAAAGGCAATACAACATAAGCAAGATACCCAGCTCTTTTTAGAGTCTTCCACGTCAGGCCCGTAGCCAATAAGCTAAATGAATGGCTTTAGAGGGAACACCTATAATTTCAAGAGAACTTCAGCCTGGATGTAAGATTAGTGAACATCACTGAAAAGGAATTAAAAACATCTAAATGTATACAGTGTTAACAAGTATCACTTGTAAACAATATATTTCACAATAGTTTGGATTAATAGATTGGATTTCATAAGGTCTTCTGTATCTCGTTCCTGGTTATGCAGAGAGAGTGGAGATAATTCTCAATCTTAGAGAAAAAAATATTCATCATTGCAAAAGTTAAAAGGGATCGTTTATCACTTTTACACCATCTTTGTGACTTTGCTTTTTAAATGAATGGACAATGATATACAGTTTTTACTGTGTGGCCATGGGTTTAAGAAATCCCAACTTTGTTTTTTTCATTCAGTTTTGCAGGAAAAGGAGACTTGTATGTAAAGTCAGTTCCTAGTTTCTTAGAATCATGGTAAACGTGGCTAGCAGTGTAGGTACAGAACTGTAGTTAGTTGTACACTTGTGATTTGATCACCCTTGTTTGTTTAATAATATATTTAACAATAGTTGGAATCAACAGACTGAATTTCACAAGGTTAGAATTTTACAGAGCACATTTGCAAACCTTTAAAGTTATGACAAAAACACATTTCACCAAAGAACTTGCAAAAAGCAATTTTCATCTATGAATAAGTGAAGAATAACATATGGTTTTCAATTAATGCAAGCACTCTGTAAGTAAAGGTCTCAGAAATTGCTTTCGAGCCAAAATTGCAAACTGGCAAAAGTAGCTGTTAAAAAACATTTCATATATAGCTTCTTTTCTTCTTAATGTGGGCACTGGTGGTAGTCTTGTATACAAATGGTATAATGAAAACTAGAGATATGGTAAAATATGTTGGGTTAGTTCTTTCTTACTGCTTATAAAATGGGTAAAAATCTGGCTTAACCAG
>NW_011888901.1:1675253-1682967 GCF_000151845.1 Pteropus vampyrus
ACGTCAGGCCCGTAGCCAATAAGCTAAATGAATGGCTTTAGAGGGAACACCTATAATTTCAAGAGAACTTCAGCCTGGATGTAAGATTAGTGAACATCACTGAAAAGGAATTAAAAACATCTAAATGTATACAGTGTTAACAAGTATCACTTGTAAACAATATATTTCACAATAGTTTGGATTAATAGATTGGATTTCATAAGGTCTTCTGTATCTCGTTCCTGGTTATGCAGAGAGAGTGGAGATAATTCTCAATCTTAGAGAAAAAAATATTCATCATTGCAAAAGTTAAAAGGGATCGTTTATCACTTTTACACCATCTTTGTGACTTTGCTTTTTAAATGAATGGACAATGATATACAGTTTTTACTGTGTGGCCATGGGTTTAAGAAATCCCAACTTTGTTTTTTTCATTCAGTTTTGCAGGAAAAGGAGACTTGTATGTAAAGTCAGTTCCTAGTTTCTTAGAATCATGGTAAACGTGGCTAGCAGTGTAGGTACAGAACTGTAGTTAGTTGTACACTTGTGATTTGATCACCCTTGTTTGTTTAATAATATATTTAACAATAGTTGGAATCAACAGACTGAATTTCACAAGGTTAGAATTTTACAGAGCACATTTGCAAACCTTTAAAGTTATAACAAAAACACATTTCACCAAAGAACTTGCAAAAAGCAATTTTCATCTATGAATAAGTGAAGAATAACATATGGTTTTCAATTAATGCAAGCACTCTGTAAGTAAAGGTCTCAGAAATTGCTTTCGAGCCAAAATTGCAAACTGGCAAAAGTAGCTGTTAAAAAACATTTCATATATAGCTTCTTTTCTTCTTAATGTGGGCACTGGTGGTAGTCTTGTATACAAATGGTATAATGAAAACTAGAGATATGGTAAAATATGTTGGGTTAGTTCTTTCTTACTGCTTATAAAATGGGTAAAAATCTGGCTTAACCAGCTTTTCCGGAAGGTTTGTTTCAGCTAGAAATAAATCTAATATCTACCTAGTGGCAGCAAAATAATAAAGAAGCAGAAAACGTATGAGATAGCAGCTTCAAATTCTTCATTGAAATCTCCAAGATATAATAATTCTTCATTGTTATATCTCAACAATAAGCATAAAGTGATCTCTTCTTAGTTCCTATAATATTATCTCTGAATGTTGGTTCACAGCTTTCTCAGGAGCTTCCAAGCTATAGTCTGAAACTGTTCCCCAAGCACGAAGGGTAAGGAGAGATAGAAGAAAGAGGTAAACCACTCCAGATTGCTAGGTGACAATTTTAATGAGCAAGGAAACTTACACATGAGGTTTGTCTTGGGTGATCACAAGACAAGTAGATCTCTGTAACTGCCCAAGTCTTGAAAGTTTATGTAGAGGTTTTAACTGAGTTTAGGCATTTATATCAACCAACTGGTGTCAACAACACATTGCTCTCTAAAGTTACCACTCACCTATGAGAATGGCCAAATCCGGAACACTGACAATACCAAATGTGGGCTAGGCTGTGGAACAATGGGAAGGAACTCTGAAAACGAAAAATGATACAACCACTTTAAAAGACAGTTTGGTGGTTTCTTATGAAACTAAACATACTCTTACCACACACTCCAACAATCACACTCCTTGGTATTTACCCCAAAAAGTTGAAAAGTTACGTCTACAAAAACTGCACAAGAATATTTGCAGAAGCTTTATTCACAATTGTCAAAACTTGGAAGCAACCAAGATGTCCTTCAATGGGGGAATAATTAAATAAATTGTGGTGCATCCATAGACAATGGAATATTATTCAATGTTAAAAAGAAAGGTGCTATCAAGCCATGGAAAGGCATGGAGGAAACTTTGATGAATATTACTCAGTGACAGAAAGCAATCTGGTAAGGCTACATACTGTATAACATTTCAACTATATGACATTCTGGAAAAGGCAAAACTATGGAGATGATCAAAAAGATAGGCGATTGCCAGAGTTTGGGAGGAAGAGTAGGATAACTGCATAGGGCACAAAGGATTTTTAGGGCAATGAAAGTACTCTGTATGATCTTATAATAATAGATACATGTCATTATACACTTGTCTATGCCATAGACAAGTGTATAAAGACATGTATCTATTATTATAGATAATAGAGAGAACTATAAAGTAAACTACATACTTTGGGTAATTATAATGTGTCAGTGTAAGTTTACCAGTTATAACAAATAAACCACTCTGGCGAATGATGTAGATAATGGGGGAAGCTTTGCATGTGTGGAGGTGGATTGCATAGGGGATATCTCTGTACCTTTCTCTAAATCTTTCTGTGAAACTAAAACTATTCTTAAAAAGTTGAGTTTATGAAAAACATTTAAATTTTAGAAGGAATATTGTAGGTTAAAAAATGACTAAGGCAGGGTAAATATACAGCAGTTAAGACTACCTTATATTCAATAATGCAAATTACATTGAAAACTATGCACACTTTCAAATCAAGGACCCCATTTTTTTTATATCAACAGCAAAGCAAATATCCAGGCAGCCAAGGAAATCAATAAAATCAAATAGGGTTTGCAAAGGAGAGCTTAAAATTAAAGACTGATATGAAAAATAATAGAAACAATGAATTTGGAAAGTACAATCTACACAGAGGAAAGGAGAAAAATCTCAGAAAGGAGACAAAATTTGCCCAATTATAATTTATGAGGGATTATTTGAAAGAAAGAAAATCTTCACAAACTATAGTGTCTAAACACAATGTCAAAAATCAGAAATGCCCAATATGTTAGTTTTAAATATGCTTGAAAATAATTTGATGCACCGAGAATTGAGAAGTTGAGTTGATTCCATCCCCCTGAATCTGGGATAGCTTCGCTATAACAGGTGCTCCCTACAGTGGTCCCAAATTATCCCTGTCCACAGTATTCATATCCTTTTGTAAACCTTCACTTGGTCGTGGGTTGATCCTACTGACTTGCCTCTAATTAATACAATGAGGAAAAAGTGATAGATGTCACTTCTGAGGATAGGATACAAAAAGACTCTGACTTCTCTTTTGATTGCCCTCTCACATTCACACTGATAGAAGTCAGGGACCATGTTGTGAACTGCCTGACGGAGAGGCTTATGTAGCAAAGAAGTGAGGCAGTCCTCCAGCCAATAGCCAGGGAGGACCTGAATCCTCAGGCCAACAGCTCATGATTATGGGAGTGGATCCTCCCTCATTTGAGCCTTCAGATGATATTGCAGCACTATCTGATACCTTGAATACATCGTTGTGAAAGATTTTGAAGGATATGAAACCAGATAAGCTGGTCACACTTGTGACTGATATAAACTGTGGGATAATAAACATTGGTTATTTTAAACTGCTAAGTGTAGATTTAATAGAGAAGTGAGAAGTTGCTGTAACAAAACTTAAAATGTGAGAATAGTTTCGAACTGTCTAGGTGATGGAGGCTATAAGAATTTTGAGGATCATGTTAAAGAAAGTTTGCACTGAATATTTGTTAGTGGACTTTGAGGATGTAGCTGGTTAGGTCTCAGAGGAAATGCTGAACATATTATTGAAAAGTAGAGGAAGGATAACCCTTGTCATTTTGTAGTGAAAGGTTAGCAACATTCTTATCTGAAGTCATTGTGAAAAGTATAAAATGTACCTAATGAACTTGATGATTTAGGAAAGATGCTTTATAGCAAAGTGTTGAAGGCTTTTTCTTGCTTGTTATAGTGAAATGAGACAGGAGAGACAACTTGAGGAAAGGACAGTTAAATAAAAAGGAGTCAGAACTTGATGGTTTAAAAAATTCTCAAGCTTTTTACATGTCAAAAGGTGCTAATATTAAGAAATAATTTTTAAGCAAAGTTCAAATCCAGGTCATGGTCAGAAAAACATGATTTAAAGATACAGTAAAGGCTTGACTGGAAAAACTACTGAGATATCAAAGGTTATACCTCAGAGTATGATTTAGTAACACAGATTCCCTTGACAAAAATTTAAGGATGAAAGGTACCTCACAAATCTCTTCAGTCAAACAACATTAAGCTGTCTATGGGAAGCTGTTATAAACTGAATTGTATCTCCTTCAAAATTAATGTACTGAAGCTCTTAGCCCCAGTAGACCAGAGTGTGACAGTATTTGGAGGAAGGGCCCTTAAAAAGGTGACTAAATTGAAATGAGGCCATGATGCTGGGTTGTAATCCAATCTGATTTGTGTTCTTACAAGAAGAGAATAGGACACACAGGGATGCATGTGCACAGAGAAAAGGCCATGTGAAGACGCAGGAGAGGATGTGTCTACAAGCCAAGAAGAGAGATTTCAGGAAAAATCAAACTTGCCAACTCCTTGATCTTGGACCTCTAGCCTCCAAACTTTGAGAAAATATATTTTTTGTTGTTTAAGCCACCCAATCTGTGGTATTTGGTTATGACAACCATAGACAAATAATATATGATCTTAATAAACTTGTCCCTCCACTGTCTCTATGAGCACCAAAAGTAGAGAAAGTTTTATGTCAATGATTTTTTTTTTTTTTTTTTACTTCTGCCTAGTGGAGTAAATTGCACTGGTATTCACAGGTTTTTGAGTGAAGTATATCAGTGAAACACTAACATCATGATGAAATGTGACAGAGATGGAACAAAATGATAATACTTTTGTGCCTTTAAAACCCTACAGGCAAAAAAACAGGGTGAGAACACTACGTAGCTACAAACACATGCTATCTTTCATAAAAAATAAAGTGTGAATAAAAGGCACAAGAAAAAGCGCTTGAATCCTAACCAAAGAGCTTCCAACATGAGCCTGGCTGAATTTCAGAATTTCTATCAGTGACTCATTTTGCTTCTTATTTCCCCCACTGTTTTGCACAGGAATTTTATAGGAGTTATCCTATGCCTGCCCCACTACTGTATGATGAGTATTTGATTGATGAAATTTGTCTCCTGTTTTATAAATCAACAGAATGAGAGGAACTTTACTTGAGAAACTGAACTTATCGTACTATGTCTAAAGAGACTCATCATATGCATTAGATGGTGAAATTCTGTACTTTAAACTGTTGATTTAATGTGATGTGAGTTTGGGGAACTTGAGAGGATATAAGATGTATATCGAATGTGGAAAGGACATGAATTATTGGGGGTCAGAGGGCAGATTGTAGAAGACAGCCTTTAAAATGGCCCCCAATAATTTCCACATCCTTATATGTTATTCACGCTCTTGTGTAATCCTCTTCCTTTCATTTTATACTGGCCTAATGACTCACTTTTAATTAATAGAATATGGCAAACATGTTGAAATGTCCCTTCTGAGACTGGCTTACAAGAAAATTCTATCTTTTCTCGTCCTTGGCCTCCCATGCTTTCTCTCTCTTTTATTTTGATGGAAGCCAGCTGTCATAGTGTATGTTGCCCAATGGAGAGTTTATATGGCAAGCAATGGAGGGAAGTTTTTGGCCCACAGCCAAGGAGAAACTGAGATCCTCCGGTCAACAGCAGAGAGGCATTAAATCCTGCCATCAATCATGAGAGTGATCGTGGAAGCAAATTCTCCCCTAGTCAAGGCTTCAGATGAGACAGGAGCTCTGACTAATACCTCAAGTCAAACAGCTGTGTGAGAATTTTGTGGCAGAATTATACAGTTAAGCTGTACCCAGATTCTTGGCACACAGAAAATGTGAGATAATAAATATTTTTTTTGTTTGTTATAAGTTACTAGTTTTGGGTTAATTTGTTACATAGCAACAGAGGACTAATATAATTTGTGGCTTGTTTTTAATCATAGTAGTGGGGCTATGACTTGTAAGACTAGATCAAAATACGTAATGTAATTTCTGCCTCCCTCACTAAAAAAAAAAAAAAAATTGCTCTTAGCGTACTGAGTCACCATGTTAGTATTCTGCTTATTTCGAAGCCCTCATGACAAAACCCAAAGCACATGTAATAGGTACTCAGTCAGAGGTACACCCAACCTTTAAGCCATTCTAGCCCAGGCGCCAGAAAGACAGCTAAAGATGCTTCCCCAGACAGTTTAGTAATCACCATTTATTCATTTTCTCAACTGAAACCACACCATAATAGGCAGAGAAAGCCATCTCTGCTCTATTTGAATTCTTGGCACATGGAATTCATTAGTATAATCAAATTTTAGTTTTATGGCACAATATTTGGAAGCAACTTTTCACATTCCCTACTCTCTAGTAAGTAGCTATGAGTCTGGCAACTGTCTTTTTCTTCCTACCTATGATTGGTGACTATCATGAGTAGTTTGCTTTCAGCTGGCAAGGGCCACAGTACATTTTAATGATTTTACCTGATGGAAAATCAACTCTTCCACCTTGATCACCTCCTCATAGCACAGTGTATCACCCTGATCTGTCGCACTGAGGACATCATGCTAAATGGAACCAGTGAACAAGGAATGCTTACAACTGAACATTTTGGCAGAGGGTAGGAAATAAATCTTGTAAAAATTTAGAGTTCTGCCTCTTCTATGGTCTAGGGCATGTTGAGTTATTCCTTCCAAGGCGAAGGATATATTGCTGTATCTGACAAACCCAGAACCAAGAAACACACAGTTATCTGATAGGACTGTTCTGAGGGGTATATTATTTATCAAATTGTGCTACTATAAACTATTTACCAAATAATCCCAAAGAATTCCAATTTTCAGTGGGACTCTGTTGTGGTCTGAATATTTGTGTCCCTTCAAAATTTATATGTTGAAATTCTAATGCCCAATGTGATGGTACTAGAAGATGGAACTTTTGCAAAATGATTAGGTCACGAGAGTGAAGCCCTCATGAATGGGATTAGTGCTTTTATAAAAGAGACCCCACAGAGCTTCCTAGTACCCTATGCCATGTGAGGACACAGCAGTTAGTCAGCAGTCTGAAATCTGGAAAAGGACCTTCCCCAGAACCGACCTATGCTGACACCCTAATCTTGAACTTCCAGAGTCCAGAACTGTGAGAAATAAATTTTCATTGTTTACAATCTGTGGTATTTTGTTACAGCATCCCAAATGGACTAAGACAGACTCCTAAAGGAAAGGTTCTAGAACAGATTCAGGATACATTGCAGGCTGCTCTTCTCCTTGGCCTATGTGGCTAAGTAAATCCAATGGTTGTTGAAGTATGTGTAACAGGTAAAAGATGTTTTGATAAAAACTTATAAGTGAAGCATAACACAATCCTTTAGAGTTTTGGAATAAAGTTATCTCATACTTGACATTTAACTACTTCCCTTAGTTTTGGGTTTTTGGTATGGTCCCCTAATAGAGCCTGGCTGCTTGACCATTGATCATCTAATATTGTAATTATCTAGATGTCTGACAGACCAAGCTATAAATTTGTTTGGGTGCAGCAGGATTTCATAACTAAAAGAAAGTAGTATATAAAATAGTATATAAAATAAAAAGTTCAATCTTTTTTTATGGCTGTATATAAAATAAAGAGTATATAAAATAAAGAGTTCAATCTTTTTTATGGCTGAGTAATATTCCGTTGTGTATATGCATCGTATCAATACCCAGAGGGTATTACGCTAAATGAAATAAATCAGACAGAGAAAAACAAACACCATATGATTTCACTTATATGAGTTGTCTAAAAAATAAAATAAATAAACATAACAGAAATAAACACAACAGAAACAAACTCAGATACAAAGAACAAATTAATGGTCGTCAGATAAAAAGGGAGTTGTAGGGATGAGTGAAAAGGTAAAAGGGATTAA
>NW_011888901.1:1684222-1687412 GCF_000151845.1 Pteropus vampyrus
AGCTAAATTTTTTGTCTCATTATATGCTTTATAAATGGACCTCTTTAAAACTTAGTTCAGAGCGTGTCTCTTTTTCCCAAGAAGGTAATAGGTTTTAAGCTTACAAGTTCTATACTGTATCCAGACTGTAAGAATTTAAAAATAACCTTCACCATTTACTAATTGTATAGCCATGGGAAAATTATGTAACCCTTCAAAATCGTGGGCTTTGTTTCTTTAAATGGGCTGTCATAACATTACCTATTTCCCAGAGTTGTTTCAAAGAGTAAACAAGATAAATTATGTAAGGCGTTTAGAACTCTTGGAATTCAGCTAATAGTCAATAAATGCTAGCTGTATTTACCCATATATTTCTATGTACTCTTTATAGGTAATCTCATCTAGTCTAGCAGCAATATATAACATCTTTATGCTAATGAGTTTAAATTTAAAGCTCTCCCAATTTCTCAAACCAGAAAAATGTAGAGTCATCCTTGGTTTTTTTTGCCATCTTTTTATATATAACATAAAACAACATGTGGCACCATTTTATTTTATTTGTTTTAATATTTGCCTTAAAATTGTCTGCTTTCCATTTTTAGTGAACTAGTTAATTTCAGGGTATCATTATTTTTTGCCTTAACTACTTAAATAGTCTCATTATTGCCATTTCTATTTTATACTTCTCCTATCAGATATTTGGTCCTCAAAGTAGCAAGGATAATAAATTGACAACAAATCATATTACAATTCTCTACTACTTAAAAAATTCTTCCAAAAATTTCCCCTTGAAGTTCATATAAAATACAAATGCTTTAAAATGACCATCAAAAGCGTATGCAACTCAGTTGCCCTGTCCACTCCTCGCTTCATTCTAGAGGAGCTGTACCTTTTGGTCACTACGTCTTAGCTAAATAGAACCTTGGACTCTCATGATTCTGTTTGTTAGTTTTTTTCCCTACCATCTTCATTACTTTCCTCCCTGTTTACAATGTGTACTTTTCCTTTCTATGAGTGATTTCTTATCATTCTTTCCAAGTGCACCCCTCTGTATCTAGTGGTTTTATAGATGCCTTCAACTAATGTAGTGAGGATCCTCTTTATAATATAGTTTAATATTGATAATTAAGGGCTCTTTTCTTAAAAGAAAATTGAGAATGAATTCTGAAGTTAATAAGTAACTTGTCCAGGTCAGGCCGCCTGCCTCTTTCTGTTTCTTCTATCACTGTAGGCCTCAGCTTCGTTATGCTTACAACCTTACCAGCAGTATGACTGTTTTTAGCCTTCATACATGGGCTGGGAAACCCAGTCTGTACTATGAACCACAGCACAAAATGACTCTGTCCTCAAAATTTCATAGGAAATAAACACTAAGCCTTTCTGCCAGTTTCTAATCTTGAAGCCCAAGGTTTTGTTTTGTTTTGTTTTGTTTTGTTTTCAATAGCTTTAACCCCCACTCACTGCTTTGTACTTACATTTCATTTCTCATCTGGAAAGATGTTGACCTTTTTTTAAGCTTTAAATTTACCTTACTAAATATTTGTATATTTGTATTATAGAGATAGAAATACATGTGTGTATAAGGATACATATACATACATATGTGTGTATGTTTATATTTTAAAACTTTTACGGTATTATTGTGTTTTGCAATAGGGTTCAAATCTCTTCCATCATGATTTGAAAGTCCTCAAAATGTCTATGTGCTCAAAAATATTTATTTTATGAATAAATGGATAAACGAATGAAGGAATACATAAGACCTAACTCAGATGTCCCGAAAATAGAGAATGTATTTAAAAAATTATTGGTTTTAAGATTAGGAATGATTTAGTGGCTTAAAAGGTGTAATAAACTTAGATTATGGACAATGTTTAAGTATTAATTTTATATGGAATCAGTGCTATTAACGTCAGTAACATCACAGAGGAACGTGGTTACATTTTGAAGAACTGATGTACCATTAGTTTTGTTGTACTATGTGTTACAAAGATCTTGGTTTAGACATTCAACAGAGCTAGTCTAAAACATAAACATATATATGTTCTTACAAAATTTATTTTCACTCTCTGAGCAATATTTCTGTTTTTCTCTTAAATCCTTTCTAATTTGAAATAAAATATAATTTCATTAAAATATAGAAAAACTAAAGTAATCCTCAAAAATTACCCAAAAGAAGTTGCTTATTTGGTCTACCTGCAGGTCAATAAAGAGAACATTGACCTCCCCCCCATAAATCTCTTTAGTGCCATTTTGCTCAATCATAACTCTCCATTTACCCACAATTTCATGATTCCAGTCATTGATTTTTTATTTTTAAATTGTTTTTATACCTAAGCACCACATCTCTAAAAATAAGAGTTTAGTTTTTCTTCTTTCATTTTAATTTTATGTAAATAGAATCATACAATGTATATTATTTGGTGCCTGGTCTCATTCACTCAATATTTTATTGTAAGATTTATACATATGTATGTATGTTTGTATATATGTATGTATGTATAAATACCATTTATTCTCAGTTTATATATTTTTCTGATGTATGAATATAACACAATATATTTACTATTCTACATAAGTTATCGGCAGAATTTGGTTGTCCCAATTCGCACTCACAAGAATAGTATATAAGGAACCTGCTTGCTCCATATCTTCACCTAATCTTGGCATTTTTTTAGTCTTTTGTGTTTTTGCCATTCTGATAAGGCTGTACTGACATAATACTGTGCTTTAGAACTTCATTTCTCTGATTCTTTGTGAGGTTTATACCATTTAGTTCAAATATTTTATTTCTATTGTGATTTTTTTTTTACTTTGGCTCATGAGATATTCAAATATATATATCTTATTGTTCAAACATATAGCGATTAACTTGTAATATTTGTTATTATTCCTAGATGAATTAAATTGTGATCAGAGAACACATTGCATGTATTTAACCTTTAACATTTATTGAGACGTGCTAAATGGATCTGTGTGCAGAAAAAGAGTTAACATAGTAGGCCTCAAAACAGCTATAGAAAAGTCTACTTAAAGGTGGGCCCTGGGCTGGCATATGGAAACTTAGACATTGGGAGTGTTCCATCATTTTTGAAACCAGTAAAATCTACTCACTTTGACTCAAATGTTTGTACAAATAATGTTATTTATGCTGAACACCGGCTGTCCTTCTGAATGTCTGGAATTTTAGTTTGTGTAAGGAAGAAGATGT
>NW_011888901.1:1687462-1694062 GCF_000151845.1 Pteropus vampyrus
GATTAACTTGTAATATTTGTTATTATTCCTAGATGAATTAAATTGTGATCAGAGAACACATTGCATGTATTTAACCTTTAACATTTATTGAGATGTGCTAAATGGATCTGTGTGCAGAAAAAGAGTTAACATAGTAGGCCTCAAAACAGCTATAGAAAAGTCTGCTTAAAGGTGGGCCCTGGGTTGGCATATGGAAACTTAGACATTGGGAGTGTTCCATCATTTTTGAAACCAGTAAAATCTACTCACTGTGACTCAAATGTTTGTACAAATAATGTTATTTATGCTGAACACCGGCTGTCCTTCTGAATGTCTGGAATTTTAGTTTGTGTAAGGAAGAAGATGTCTACTTATCAACCCTCAATGAAAACTCTGGATACTAAATCTCTAATGAGCTTTCCTGGTAGAGAATGTTTCAAATGTGTTGCCACAACTCGCTTCTGGAGAAATTAAGTGTGTCCTCTGTGACTCTGCCAGGAGAGGACTCGAAAAATCATGAACCAGGTTTCCTTCAGACTTTACCCCATCACCTTTTTTCCTTGCTGGTTTTTCTTCGTATCTTTTTGCTGTAAAAAATTATAGTCCTGAGTAAGATCATATACTGAGTGCTGTGAGTCGTCCCCTGACATGGTTGGTATCAAAAGTAGGATATGCTAGAATGACTGTGCCCCCCTGAAATATGGTGGAAATATTGTTTGGAAAAAGGGAGGCTCAAGGGACAGAGAAAGATAAATCTTCTTTCCTGGGTGTCTATAAGTTATCCATGGAATGAAACAGCAGCTGAACTGCTGTCTGTTATAAAATGTGAAACTTACATATGGAATTTGAAAATGGCATAGCCACTTTAAGAGAGTTGGCTTGCTGGATTCTTTAGATGTTTGGGGCCATCTTAGCTAAAGTGAGGAAACAAAATGCAGCCTGGGTGATGTTTTGGTTGTTTCATCTCTCCTCCTGGTGGAAGGAGAAACAATGAACCCAAACATCCTGCGATGTGAGCATTGGATGGACAGGATATGTTAAAAGTTCATAATTTCTCTCTTCCGAGTGGGATAAAAGAAGTAAAATCTGTTTTCCAAGCTGGAGCAAAGCTTTAGATAAACCACAGCGCAGATGAAAGGGAAAACACTCTTGCCATCTTCAGCCTAACTGCTGCTTCTGCTGCAGCAGACTCTCGGCCCCACCTTGCATTCCATCTGGATCTCCCCTAGCAATTATAATCTTAAACCTGTAAAAGTGGAATTTACTGATAGAATTTTTAATGTATTTTCAGTAGCATAAGAAAGGGAAACTTGTAATTGTTTTTGCATTTTGTGGTTATAACATCTGCATATCTTTTAAAAATTTTTGTAACTGCTTGTAATTCTAGAGGTATCATCGCAATCAATAAAAGCTGCAAAGAAAAGTGTTAGTGGGACACAGATTCCTTGCTTTTTGTCACTGGCAATTTAGAGGAAATTTAAATTCGTTAGGTATTTAAAATATGTCTTTGTAACTGATGCTTTTGACACTGATTTTTGCCTATTATTAGAGTTTCTGAATAAAAGGAGAGCTGAACAGAGTGTCAATCTCCAGATGAAGATACATTTTTGATGTTGCAAAAAACATTTTAGTTGCTAATGAGCTCTTATGAAATCAGATATCTGACCCTTAGAGGCAGATACTTTTCTAGCTTAATGTGCATATTTTTGAGTGGATCAATTTGGACTCTTAAACTGACAAGGCAAAAAAGGTTCAGGAAATCTTTGTCACTTGGACTTGAAGCACAGCTGTCTGGGTTATAGAATCTTGGCTTTGCTGCTGTAGAAGGAAAAGCCTCTGGCTTTTTTGTAATCTAAATTTGGATACCAATTGCCTGAGCCTGACTCCAAGCTGAAAACTAGTATTTTCTGTTATGGGCTGTTTTGGCCTCAGCATGGACTATACTTAACTAAAGGCAGGCACAGGTTTAATGAACAGAGCTCAGATTCCAAGACTGCTGCAGATTTAGGAACCCCCTCTGTGAGGCCATAAACTATGAAAATATCTGTGGTGCTGACTGGACCATCTGTATCACCTACACATGCCCACAGAAAAGAGCTCATTATCTGCTGTAAGTATCTGAAATTGAGCTCCTGATTAACTTTATATTTCTGCCATAGATTGCATTTTTAAACTAATCTGTGCCAAAAGCTGAAAGTTGGGAGGAGGTCACATCATGGGGACTGTGAACACTCCATCCACTCCAGGCAGGTAAGACTCTTGACCTACCTGAGGGTGTTTCACTGTTATTGACTAATATTTCGTTTTCCAGATGAGTTGTAGTTTAAGGCAAAGAACTGATAGCTTGAGTCTACTTTCCTCACCTTTTTCCTGATTCACTCAACTCTGTAAGGAAATTTTTATTATTAAATTCAGCTGTGCTCAGAAATGGGTGACGTTTTTGTAGGAGGCCCTTTAGGTAAATAAATAAGTAGTTAAAAGAATGGGAGGTGTGTAAACTCATTTACTATTTTTTTTTTAATTTAGCATTTTATTCTAATTCTTAACACAATGTATCTTTTTGATCAAGTCATTTAAAAATGTTTTTATTTTTTGAGAAAATGCTTGACCCTCTCTCATATAACCTTTCTAGATGAATGATATAGGTAAGAATAGAGGATAATTGAGAAAGTGTAAGGTTATGATTGCTGAATAAGACACACTTACTTATAAAAACAAAGGGGAAAAAAAAAATCCTGGCAGCTGGTCAGACACATGGAATGGAGAGGGGATTAATGACCTCTGTTTTTCAATAACAGTTCCTGGAAGCATTTTCCTCCTCCCAAAGTAAAGAGAGAAAAATCCCCAGTGTTGACTTTCCAAGCTGTTGTGAGCATTTTAAATCAATCTAACTTCTGAGCCTTTGATCACACCTGTCTATGAGACAGCAGGGGTTGGCCCCAGCACTCTCCACACCTAACACCTTCAGATGCCATGTACATCATGATAAGGATGAACTGGTGTTAGGGAACTGACTGCTTCAGGTGGTCCCTCTTAAACTGAGGCCTCAACTAAACTAAGTGGACTGGACTTTGAATCCTAGGCAACAGGCCCAGTGATAGGAGGCCACATCAGGCACCCTGTTAACTTATACTTCCTGATTAATACAGATCCTATCTAACAATGGTAAACTTTTTTTTATAGTGTGCTGCATGTTCCATCTGGGATTGCACTTCTGTGTGTGTATCCTGACTATCATGCCTCTGCCTCAGCCCTGGAGGGCACTCATGTCTGCTTCACTTTACTGATTAGAGTTCTGCTGTGTCTAAATTGATGCCACGGGCCAGGTTAAAAAGAGTAATTCAGAAACTTAAGGAGAAAGCAACCTGGCTTTTTATGATAGACTTTTATAGTAAAAGGGATTTGTTTAAACTGAATAAATCTATGACCCCTAAAGGTTATAACTAAGATACTATTGCAGTTTGGTGAGTCCTCCTGATAATAATTTTGCTGCATATATGACAAGTGATGTGGAATAGAGTTAAAATAACAGGTTTGAAACAGCTATCTTTAGAAAAAGGCTGCTTGCAGGATTAGCCCTGGGCTGGTGTGTTAACTTAGATTTCAGGAAGTTTCCAGTTCATCTCAGAACTGATAAGAGTGGCTCACTGAGTCTAAATTGTTTGTACAAACAATGTGGTTCATGCTAAACACCTGCTTTCCTTCTGGGAGTCTGGAATTTTGATACACGATAGCCAGAGTGTGCCTCCATGACCAGCTCCAATAAACCCTTGGCTACTGAGTCACTAATGAGACTAGTGACAGCATTTTACACATGTTGTCACAACTCACTGCCGAAGTAAGTATGTGTCCTGTGTGAGAGGACTCTTGGAAACTTTTTACTACATGTGCCTTTTCTCTTTGATGATTTTCTTGGTATTTGCATCAGTTTGCTAGGGCTGCCATGACAAAATACCACAGACAGGGTAGCTTAAACAACAGATATTTATTTTCTCACAGGTTTGGATTCTAAAAGTTCAAGACCAATGTGTTGGCAGAGTTGGTTTCTCCTAAGGCCTCTCTCCTTGGATTGCAGATGGCGCTCATTTATTGCCTCTTCACATGGCTGTCCTCTGGGCAAGCGCCCCTGCTTTCTCACTCTATGTATCCAAATTTTCTCTTTTTATTAAGACCAGTCATATTGGATTAGGACCTACTCTAACAGCCTCATTTTAACTTAATCTCCTCTTTAAAGGCCCTATCTCTAAATACAATAATATACTAAAGTAGTAGGGATTAGGGCTTTAATATATCAGTTTAAGAGAACACAATCCAGACCATAACAGTATCCTATAATTAATCATAACCATGAGTATGACCATATCAAGAGTCTTGTGAGTCTTCCCAGTAAATTGTCAGATTTGGGGTAATGTCGGGGCCTCCCAACAAAATCAGTATATAGTCATTTTTTAAATAAATATCCTATGTGCGTTTGATATGAAAAAAGACTGTTCCTCAGTTTGAGAATATAGCTTTTTTTTTTCCTGAAACACCTTTAATTCTTTTATTTTAATTTGTTTCTGCTGATTCTTATTGTTTTCTTCCTTTATGCCTTGTTATTTTGTGTTGTATATCAGGAATTTATTTGAAAAACATTTTGTAGAAAAGAGAATTTACTTTTACCCTTTTAAGATGCCTGGAGACACTAGCAATCTAAATTAATTAATCTAATTTAAGGTTTTGAAATTATTTGAAGTTGCTTTTTAGCCACTGAGGTTTGGGCTACTTCTAATTAATCCTTAATTCTGAGATGTGCCTTTCAGAATCCGATGTACATTTGTCATCTAAGCCCTACAAGGCTGTCAATAGCTCCGAGGCACTTCTCAGGAATTCAACTTCTTTTACTCAATTAAAAAACTCCCAGAGAAAGTGCTTCTCAATTTCGTTTCTCTAAATTTCCATTTTCTCTTGGATGTCATTCTAAGAATGCTTTATAGTCTTGTAAGCTCAGAGGATATGCTTTTATATTTCATCAAGCACCTCTGATCATCCTCAGTAGGTAAATAATTTCCAACTAACTAGTATGGAAGTAGAGGTCCTCTTTAGTCTTTACTTCTCATTTATCAAATATTATTATACCTGTACTTACTTTGAAGATTTATGATGATGGTCAAATTAGATGTTTGTGAAAGCCTTTTGAGAATTTTCTTGGCTACAGGTCTACATCTTAATGTTCCTTCTTTTCTTCATTTGATCTAGCCAGATCAAAGAAGTAAATTTTTTGGGAGAAACTGCTGTCATAAAATAATTTTTTTTTTCTTTTTTAGTAAATGATACATTTATCTACCTCATGAACATTTTGTAGTTAGAAAAAGCCATTTTAGCCTGATTTGCTAAAAAAAACTTCTCATCTGATTTGAGATCTATGTTTTCTTGGAAGATTAATTTAAGCTCTTTGGAAAATGAATATAATTTGCTTCTTTCTTAATAAATATCACCCTAAAACTTCTAATATGTTTTATGTAAAATACTGCATATAAACATACATAACTCGACAATCATTTAACAAGAAACTGTAGCATTTATCGACAAAAAACTGTAGAAGCTGCTATGAGAATGGACATGTTCATGCAGGAAACTTTTATATACAGTGTATTTCAAAAATATTATCGGGTGTCTTATAAACAGAAAAATTAAAAATGAAAAAATAAAAGATATACTCAGCTGTACCAGGAAAGTATTTTGAAGGAAATATAGAGGATACAAGGCATACAAACATAGAGGAGGAAAGGTATATACAATAATACATTTTCATAAGAATCTCTAATACCAGTGGTAAGTAAGCACTGGGGAGAAGAAAGGTCTAGGCCTATCCTTGGCTAGCGTAAGTTCCTTTTGTGCTTTATTGGTCTTCTCAATAAGCAAAGTCTCATTAGAAACTTAGTGAAAATGTTTTCACTAAATTGTGTTCAACAAAGAACATAATATAATACAAAGAACGTAAAATAATATTGAAGATAAAAGATGCTGAATGTTCCAAGAATGGTATTAGTATGTATTCTTTTTTTTATGGAAGGAACGGACAACTAAAACACACTTATAGAGACATATTTATTAATAGAATGACATTTTAATTCCACTGGAAATTTTTTTCACTAAAAAAATCATGCAATAAAGCCATTGTTAATGAATATAATTACTGTCTGATTATATGTAAGTTTGAACTTTTATATATTGGATATTTTTAAAGCAGTGTTGCTCATTATACTATGGGCATATACATAAGGAAATAGAATTTAGATTGGATTTTTTTTTTTTTTTTTGACTGCTCATCATCTATCTCCTCTTTGGTGGTAATGAAATCCTGATGTCCTTTTGGAAATCTATTCTTTGCTCATTGTAATGTTTTGACTAAACTTTTTCTAAATAAGGAGAATATGACCCACTAGGCCAACCAGACTCTTCTTTTTGGGAATCTGAATTTTGAGCAGAGTGATAAGGGTAACAAAATGATTGGATCTGGCTTCTCTCAGTGATAAGGGCCTGAAAAGTCATCATGGTTCTGCCACCTTGGTCCCTGAAGATTCCATGAGCCCTGTTTTTTGCATTGCCTAGCTATATTGCTTTTCTTTATATGAATCA
>NW_011888901.1:1694567-1698540 GCF_000151845.1 Pteropus vampyrus
ATCACATTGCTTTTGATAGTACACAATTGATGACACTGAGTGATAGAAAATTTAACTGATAAGGAAAGTAAATATGGGGTAAGAGAATGAGTGGAACAATGCATATAAGAAGAATCAATGCAGCAGGTGGCTTTCCCACTTAAAATGAAAAATTATTAATATTTCATAGAGGATGCCAGATCATCCTATAATTTTTAGAGCCTCTGCTCTCTGGAAATATAAGGATAATGAAGGTGTGATAATATTTCCACTGTTTAAGTGATCTATCCAATAATGATTGTGCCTCCATAGTTTTTTTTTTTTTTTAATTCTAATTAAAATTATTGAAGTGACTTTGATTAATAAAATCAAATAGTTTTCAGGTGTACAATTCAATAATATTTCAATTTTATATTGCATTGCGTGTGCACCTCTCAAAGTTAAATTTTCTTCCATCACCAAATATTTGACCCTCTTTACCCAAATCTATTTCCTCCCTCCCTGCTTCACTCTGGTAACCACTAATCCACTGTCCATGTCCATGAGTCTCTGTTTGTCATGTTTATTTGTTGCATTCAGTTTTATATCCTAGATATGAGTGAAATTATATGGTTCCCAAATTTTATGTCTGACATTTCACTTAGCATGGCTTTTGGAATTAGAATTTCAGAAATAATCTAGGAAAATTCTTTAATTTTAGGTGAGAAAACAAAGGATTAGAGATGACCTCTGCAAGGCCCACAGTGAGGCAGTATTATTGCCAAATCTAGAACCATGTTCTGTCAAGACCTCTCTGTGCCCTCTATTACCTCTTAATTTCTTCTTCTGCACACTTACATGCACTCTTCTTCCTACCCTATATACCCTCATCTCTTTCTATTACATACATTAATTCCCTAAGAAGCAGTATATTGTGAGGATTAAAAGTTTTTGTTTTGAAATCAAAAGAAAAAAATGGCATAGATGATAGTGGCTCCGTTCATCCCTCTTGTGACCAAATCAAAGTCATGACAGAAAAATGGAGCAAACAACAAGGAAAATCACCTCAGATCTAGATGAACAAGTCTTATGACTAGGGAGAGAAATAAGAAATCACCCTGCAATGGGAGGAGGTAGGATGGGGCGAGGACGAGAGGCTGCCTGGTCTCAAGCAGCTGAGTGGGATGGAGACTGCGGCAGTGGCAGCTGCGGAAGCCTCTTAAAGGGACCTGCTCGCTCTGAGCACCAGCACCAGTTCAGCTGCGTGGAGGACACCAAGGACTTACAGGGGAACACTGAGCTATCTAAATGAGAGCAGGAGGCGAGAATTCCTCTGAGGCAGAAGCGCTGGTGGTATCCATTATTCCTCTGTTGAGCCCTACCCCCTCCCAGTGTATCTACTCAGCGCAGCCATAGCTGAGACTTTATCTAACTTGAGAACATAAGTCCTTTGCCTAGAGGATTCCCTGAAACTCTACCTCTCCCAACTTGCAGCCCCACCCAAACCACATCCAGGTATATCCTCAACGAGTCAGGTACTCCTTGCTGAGCAGCACCTAGACTCACACTGGTGGCAGCTCTCCTCAGTTACTGGCATGGTCTCTTGAGGCAACTATAAGCACAGTATCTGTAGATTCCTTGCTGAAGCTTAACAGGTGGCCCCAGAGGGGCACAGGTGGGGACTAAACTTGGCCTACAGCTGAACCTCTCTCAGGACTGTGCCACTGGACAACTACTTCACAAAACCACACTAATAAGACTGAGAGATGTAGGAGTTTTTCTTAGAAACAGACACAGAAAGGCATCAAAATGGGAAAGACAAAGAAGCAGGAACCATATGAGAGAACAGAATAGAAATCCAGAAATAATGGAGTCAAACAGATGCAGAGTTAAAAATACTGCTTATAAAAATGCTCAATGAACTAGGGGAAGTGTAGATTAATTCAGTGAGAACTTTAACAAAGCGACAAAAAACCCATAAAAATGGAAAGGGAAATTATAAAAGGGAACCAGTCAGAAATGAAGAGCACATTATCTGAGATGAAAAGTATATTAAATGGAATAAACAGAGTGAATAAAGAAGAGGATCATACCATCTACATATAGAATGGAGAAGCCAAGGACACTCAATCAGAATGGCAAGCATAAAGAAGCCAAGACTGCCATAACAATTTAAGGAACCTATGAGACATTATTAAATGTAAAAATATCCATGTCATAGAGGTACCAGAAGGAAAGTAATACATTGAAGAGCTATTTGAAGAAATAATGATAGAAAACTTCTCTAGCCTGGTGAAAGAAATAGACACAAACCCCCAGGAAGCTCAGAGAGTGCCAAAAAAGAGAAACTCAAAGAGGCTCACACCAAGAGACATCATAATTAAAATGCTAAAGGTTAAATACAAAGAGGGAATCTTAAAAGCAGCAAGAGAAAAGCAGCTAGTTACCTACAAGGGAGCACTCATAAGACTGACAGCTGATTTCTCAAAAGAAACCACACAAGACAGAACGGCTTGGCACATAATATTCAACATGATGAAAACCCAGGATCTACAACCAAGAATACTTTATCCAGTAAAGCTATCATTTAGAGTTGAAGGACAGATAAAGAGCTTCTTAGACAAAAATAAGCTAAAGAAATTTATTAACATCAATCCAGTATTACAGGAAATGTTAGAGGGACTTTTTAAAGAAGAAAAAACAGGTATCAAAAAGAAGAATAAAGAATGGTAATAACTACATTTCTATCAACAAATACTTCAAGTGGGAAAGAATTAAGTGCTCCAACCAAGAGATAGAGTGGCTGAATGGATAAGAAAACAAGCCCCTTGCATATGTTGCCTACAAGAGACTCACTTCAGATTAAAAGACACACACAGACACACACAGACACACAGACTAAAAGGAATGGAATGGAAAAAGATATTGCCTTGATGGATGTAAAGTGTATTGCGCCGAATAAAATAGGTCGGATAGAGAAAGACAAATATCGCATGATTCCACATACATGTGGTATCTAAAGAGCAAAATAAACAATAACAACAACAACAAAAGTGAAAATAAACTCATAGATACAGAGAATATTTTGAAAGCTATTAGATGGGAGGGGCATGGGGGATGGTGAAAAAGGGCAAAGGGATTAAGAGATATAAATAGATAGATGCAGAATAGACATGGAGATGTAGAGTGTAGCATGGGGAAAATGGTTAATAATATTGTAATAAATATGTAAGGGAAAAGATGGGTACTATATTTACTGGGGTGATCACTTTGCAAGTTAGGTGGATCTCTAATCACTATGCTATACAACTGAAACTAGTATATTATTGTATGCCAACTATAATTGAAAACAAAAAACTCATTGAATTGTACAATGTAAATACAAGCAACTAATTGTATACTATATTTTGATGAAGCCGGAAAAAAAAGTTTTTGTTTTAGAGACTAATGTCTTTAGGTTCAAATGCAAGCTCCATTTGTCATTTATTGCTAGACAACCACAAGTAAGCTTCCTGATTTCTGAGTGCTTTTTATTCCATCTGTATATTTTGTAAATAATAGCTCCTAAAATTGTAGTGAGAAATTAGTTAATTCATGCAGGGCAGTTAGAAGACTTTTAAGCACATTTTAAGTACTCAGCGAAGGTTAGCTATTCATCACAGGTTGTCAATGCTTCTCGTTTTAGCTTTTTTTTTTTCTGCATGGTTTTCTTCTCTTGTTTCAAAGAGGGCACGTCTTTTTTTGTTGGTTCTGAGGTAGAGTCAATATTTTTTCCCCTTCCTAGAGTCACACAGTCTTAAAATATTCTTTACCTCTCATTTTTCACAATATTCCTTATTCTGTCAGTAGTATTTTTGTTTATGCTTTACATTCATAGAAGTGCTTGTAACTAGTTTAAAATACCAAATAATTTATTGACATTTATGTTGAAAAACATAGTTTTCTGACTCATTAGTTTCCTATCTCAATTCTCCTTCCCCTGGCACAATCACTTTGAACTACTTTAACTTTTTTT
>NW_011888901.1:1699600-1709630 GCF_000151845.1 Pteropus vampyrus
TTTTATTTATAATTTATTTTCTTTCATTTTCTCTTATAAACATCCTTTAAGTTGAAAATTTTATGTTGAAATCTGATTTTCTATGTTTCCCTCACCTCATTTTCCATTTATTGATCTTTGATTTCAGAAGTATTTTCTCAACTTTATCTCCTAGATCTTCTGTTTATTGTTTTTATTATCTATTTTTTTTTATTTCCAAAGGCCCGTTTCTTATGCTGTAAATAGTGCTTGTTAATAGTTTCTTTTTTTTTTCCCTACCCAAATAGAGAGAAAGTAATTTAATTTGCCTGTCACATAAAGTGAAATTATGTTCTTTCATATATATATGAAACTCATTAGACTATTTCCTTTTTATTGGTATTCCTTTTTCTATTGCATTTTGTATTTCTCTTTATCATATTAGTTCCTTTTCCCAAATTTCCTGTGATCCTTGGCTATCTATGTTGCATCAAAAAATCACTCCAAAACTTAGTGGCTTAAAAGAACAAACATTTACTATCTCATTGTTTCTGTGGGTCAGTGTTAAAACTTGGGAATAGATTACCTAGTAATTTTCTTCTCTTGGATTTATGTGTTTGTGCCTTTTATATTTTTGCTGCCATTTTTATGATGTTTTGGTAAGAAAAGAAGATAAACACCGGTAAGGCAGTCAGTTAACCATAGTTCAGTATTATTTTAAGGCCTATTAATGGTCTTTCATTTGTATGTTTGTTTCTTCACACTAAAACAAAAACAGCTTTATTGATATCTAGTTTGTCAAAAGTTTTCATACATATATTATTCTTCTCTACTTGAATTCTATTAGAATCCTCAGTTAATAAATACAACATTTAGTCCTATTTTCAAGTTTATGGGACATTTGTTTAGTGTGTCCCTGCTGGGCAAAAACAAACAAACAAACAAACAAACAAACAAACAAATGAAACCTTTCACTGTCCAGTTTTTTGGCACCTAGAATTAATAGCGAATACAGAAAAGCCATAGTTCTCAGAATGCGCTGTTATCATGGCTATTTATTTCTTTACTTATAAGGATAACCCTTTTTAAGAAAGCAATGAACCATTGTAGCTTGATAGGAAGAAAGTTCTTATCTTGTTTTTCTTTATTTGTTTTCTTTTGTTTGGTTTTGTTTTTGTGAGTAGTAATCTATGAAAGGAAAAAAAAATGATTTAGATAGAATGGGAGGATATCTGGTATTAAAAAGGAATACCCAAGTGGCTTCCATATCTTGGCTATTGTAAATAATGCTGCAATGAACATAGGGGTACATATGTCTTTTCAAATTAGTGTTTTCATTTTCTTCAAATAAATGCCCAGAAATATAATTGCTGGGTTATATGGTAGTTCTATTTTCAATTTTTTGACTAATCACAATGTGGTTTTCTATAGTGTCTGCACCAGTTTGCATTCCTACCAAAAGTGCACAATGATTCTTTTTTCTCCATGTACTCACCAACATATGTTATTTGTTAACTTTCCGATAATGGTCATTTTGACAGGTATGAGGTAATATCTCATTATGGTTTTGATTTGTGTTTCCCTAATGATTAGTGATGCTGAGCATCCTTTCATATGTCTGTTGTCCATCCGTATGTCTTCTTTATAGATAAATGGATAAAGAATATATATATAGTAGAATATTCAGGCATAAAAAACTGCAATCTTGACATTTACATGAACATGAATGGACTTAAAGGGTATTATACTAAGTGAAATAAATCAGACAGAGAAAGACACGTACTGTATAATTTACCTTATATATGAAACCTAGAAAACAAAACACAAGAACAAATACACAAAACAGAAACAGATTCATAGATACAGAAAATAAAATGATGGTGGCCAGAGGAGATGTCGGTGGAGAGATAGGTGAAAGAAGTCAAGGGGAATAAGAGGAACAGACTTTTAGAAATAAGCCATGGGAATGTAGTGTACGACACAGGGAATAGAATCAATATTATAATAACTTTGCACAGTGAGAGATGGTTAATAGGCTCACTGTAGTGAACACAGCGTAAGATACATGTGTCGAATCACTATGTTATACACCTGAAACTATAACACTATACTTTAGTAAAAATTTTCTTAAAGTAATATCCAAATAGACCAGAGATAATTGGCATTTTCTATTGACACAAAACTTACATCTATATCCCTAGAACCCATGTAGAAAGATACTGAATTGTTCTGGTTATCAGTAATTATTTTGAATGTATACATCATGATACTAAGAAAATATAAATTATTTGAGGGCATAATTTTTATACAATATTTTTTTTACTTCTCACAGAAGTACAGTATCCCTCAGTGTTTTACAAGCAGTACACAAACACAAGCATTATAGAGATTGACTAGAAACTTATTCCTTTCCTTGACATGACCAAAACCACACTTTTCAAGTCCCAAGAATACACTTACATGTACAATCCAGTTCTAAAGTTGAAAAAATAACAGAGCATGTGAGCAAAGTGTGTATATAAATAAATATATATGTGCGTGTGTGTGTATGTATGTATATGTATATATATATACACACAAATCAGCCCAAGTTAAAAATTAGTAAAGGGTGTGAGGTATTCTACAGTTCTCTGAATTTGAGAGTGGCTGCAATCACACATTACTCTCATTCTATTTGATCTTATAAATACCATTATAAGGCTTACCCATGCATCTTAGTGTAGAGTGTGTTTCTATACTAATCATGAAATAAAGACCCTCACTCATTCCCTAAATATTGTTATAACTGTTTATTGCTGTATACAAAAGCCACAAGAGACTAAGTGATTTGACATTCTCATGTAAATCACTACAGTCAAACAAATGAACGAACAGCAAATTCTGACTTTTTCTAACATGAACATGAAATGAACCAACAAAAAAGTTATTTGGATCCTCCTTCCTTATCCAAATACTCAGAAATAGCCGGCCTACTCTCATCACTATGTCCACATATGTCACATATTCTCCCTAACTCTTCCATTTCAGAGAGAAGCCCAAATCTCCAAGATCAATGCGTCATTAGACTGAATAGAAACTCACCTGGGAAAGGTCTAATTTTTGCTTTTTAATACTTATATGTGAATATGCTTTGTATATTTGTGGATAAGTAAATTGTCTAACAATTGTTTATATATGTGATTCCAAACCAAACTTCTCATATTGACTATATTTTAATGATTTCTCTAAGTAAATTTTATTTAAATTATATACTGAAAAACTCTAATTTTTAAGTTTTTTTTTTTTCAAAAATAGGTTTGAATGGTAAAAAGTGATATTAAATGTTGTGTGTCACCATCTACCTAAGGATATAAAAGGCTCTGATCAATTCTTCAATGATAAAATCAGTTAATATTTAATCCAGCATTGCCAATTTATTTGAGCACGGGACACTGTTTGTTCTTCTTCTTCTACTTCCTCCTCCTCCTCCTTCTCCTCCTATTCCTCCTCCTTTTGCTCCTCCTCCTTCTAGAATTCACATTAATATCCTGTGGAGCCTTTTAAAAATTTATATTCCAGCCTAGAAATGCATTGTTTCCTTTACTTATCTGAATAAGAGAAAATGTATAATAAGACATAATATATTTGGGAAATCTAGTTCTTATTTAAGGAACAAGAATTTTTAGATGCTAATTGTGCTAAGTAGAGAGGAAATAATGTTCTACCTATCTATCTATATATCTATCATTTATCACCTCATTCCTTAATCGATCTCTCACTACAATTGGGTTCATGCCACTCTAACCCAGTTATATTATTCTAATGTTCCTTGTCACCTTGACAGAGGCAAATTTTAGTAAACAAATGCTTTCTTTATTCTGGTTATGATTAATGACTCTTGGCTTTGAGGTATATTTACCCAGTAGGCAGTACAAAACCAGATAAAGAAGACTCTTAGTCTCAAAATTAGTTTACTGGTTCTATCTGCTACACTCACTCTTGTTTTTCATTGTTGTGGAAAATATTAGTGACTAATAAAACTTCATGTGACAAAAAGTTAGGATTGCAATATGCTAATGAGGCAATAACAATGTAAACAAACAATAAGAAATATATTATTTCATGCTCTCAGTAAAAGAAGTCCAATAGCAAACACAGCAAATTTCCTTAACACTAGGACTTATCTTTCCCTATGATTTTGTTTTCCAATATTTCCTCTGCTAAAACAAACAGCTATGCTCTTTGAGACATGATCGATTCCATGTTTTGAAGCAGGAAAATTTTAATTTGGACTTAAAATATACTATCAGTTCTAGAAGAAAGTACTCTTTCAAGGATACCTGGTAGGATGTAGGGTAATATTAAAAGGACCTAAAAACTATACTAAAGGGGCTCATAATAGCTGACTGTGATAATTTTGAGTTAATAATGACATAAATAAACCCTTATAATTAATGAAAACAAATTCAGTTATTGATAGGCAATAATTTAATAGTGAAATCTGGAAGTAAGAAATTAAAATAAAAGGTATTATACTAATTGCAATGCAAAAGTAGGAGAAAATTAATGTATATGCATAAATTGTTTCTTCTATTAAGTATATGTTTATTTATAAACTGCAGAGTTGTACTTGCTTCTCTCAGAGTAATAGAGAATGATGGATGGTGGGTGCTGTTAATTATGCAAATAATCCTAGAGAGGTTAGTGGCTATACCAAAAATAGGAAGGAAAAATTAGTCTCGATGCCACGTGAATTTATACAGGCAGAAAGATGGTTCCACAATGTGTTACAGGCCCGTAAATCTGCTATATTTTCTGCACAGGAAATCTTACCACATAGACTTGATCTTTCGACTTGTATTAAAAAAAATTTTTGAAGGACCTAACTGGAACTAGATACAGATAAAACATTCTTATGTTTTTCTTGTTTGTTTCTGTTGTTTTTTCCAGCATTGTTTATTGTAGTAAAATACACATAACATATAATTTACCAACATAACCTTTTTTAAATGTAAACTTCACTGGCAATAGATATATTCACAATAATGTGTTACCATTACCACTATCCACTTTCAAAATTATTTTCATCTTGTACAACTGAAACTCTGTACATATTAAATAATAATTCCCTTTTTCCTCATTTTCCCTTGTTCCTGGCAACCAGCTTTCTACTTCCTGTCTCTATGATTTTGACAACTTAAATATTTCATGTAAGTGGAATGATACTGTATGTGTATCTGAAACTGGCTTATTTCATTTAGTATAATGTCCTCAAATTTCATTCAGGTTATAGCATATGTAAGAATTCCCTTCTTTTTTAAGGCTTAGTAATATTCTGTTGTATTAATTTATGGCAATTTGCTTATCCATTCATTCTTCAATGGACATGTGGGTTGCTTCCATGTTTTAGCTACTCTGAATAATGCAGCTATGAACATGGGTATATAAACATCCTTATATTTTTAATAATATCCAAGAACAGACAAAACATTGAATTACATAATACCAAAAAATTAGAGAGTGCATAACTTGTGAAGAAAACAAATTTTAAAAAGACATATTAAAAAAAAGATCAAATATTGGTGTAACAAGTGAAGACTATACTTGAAAATAAAGCTTGAAATGATCAATGACTGACTGAAACTGCCTTTGGAGAATCAACCAGATTTAATGATCCAACAAAATGATTGATTTATTGAAAACACAGAGCCTGTAAATTACTTTTGGCTTGAGAATATATTGTACATATATTAAGTCTATAAATATTCTATAATCCCAATAAGGTATCAAAATAAGACCTACTAAAAAACATTGGTAGGTATAAAACAAGAATAGAAATTATGCTGACATGATGTTGAGATTTTAAAATAACTCTAAGTATCTATGTAGTTATATGTTTTATAATAAATGCATTTGTGTATTTGGTATCTCCTATATAAAGCATTTAAAATGGTCAAAAGCATCTTAGTATTTGATTTGAATTTTAGTTTAAATTATTTATAAAAAATTGATTCTACTAAATTTAAAGGCAGTGTCTAAATGCCTAAAAAAATCTTTTTTTAAGTTAAAAAAAATTTTGTGCAGTATTTTCTTATACTTCTCATTAAATTGACAATTAATTTTAACACCACTACTCATCTTTTCCTATGACTTTTAAAAAATGTGTTCTCTACTGAAAAATAGAGAAATTCTTGGAAAGCGATTGGTTATTGTTAGAACAGGAGGATTCTTTGAAAGACTTTTGGGAAGAGAATCAGGTAATCATACCCCTTCTAGGACTTTAAAGAATATTTAAGTTGCTTTCTCCTAACTTCTGTCTTTCAATGTACCTTCCTAGGTATCCACTGAAAAATGGAGTCCTCCTATAATAGCCAGAAGCACATAGAAACTTTAGAAATTACCAAGCCAAACTTCACTATATCAATGAAGAAACTAGGTTGGGATCAGCAAGGAAGTAATTTATTAATACTTGGAAGAACTAGTAGTCATACTTACATTTTACTGATTCCATGTCAAGAGCTTTAGCTATCACTTTGTAATTTTGTCTTTTTTGTTTGCTTGGTCTATGGTTCATGCTTGAGTCTTCCATCTCCGTCTGCCATCCAAATATTTGGCTTCTGTCTGTCTTGCTGTCACATATGCCTTCAGGTTTACATTGATGTCAGACTTCACAACAGCTTCTATAGAAAGGAAACATTTATTGCAATAGCACAGTTAGAAACAATTTATTTTGCTGTGAAGATTTTAGGATTCCCTGCTCTTCTCTATTTTTTTTTTTTTTTCTGAACCCAAATCTAATAGTGGAGAGAATATGTTTAAATACCCGAGCATGGTGGCTATTGATACTATAAATCTAAAATATCTAACATTTTCTTCATGTCACTATTGCAGGATGCTATCTATGTAGGCTGTTTGCATTTCATTATTTGATTTCTCAGGAGATTGAAGAGGGAAATATCACTTTAAAAAATAGTTACCTTTTTGCCTTCACATAAAACTTCCAGGTGTTTGTTTTGTTGTGTTGTGTTCAAATAATTCTTTATGGTGAATATTCCACCTGGGTAAAAATGGAGTTGTGGAAGAAGCAGGTCATTATCAAATCACCAACAAAATTAAAGATGACTCCTCTCTGCCCTACTCCCTCTCTTCCAGGTTCTTGTTGCCAGCATCCTTTGCCTTTGTAGTTTAACTCCCAAGCATGTGTATGACCTTCATCGTGTGCCTCTTGAATCCACCCTCCACAAACTGGTCAGAGTAATTGATGTGAAATATTCAGTAAATATGCCAATTCTCTGATGACAGCTAGCGTAAATATTTTATCATCTGTAAACTAAAAATTAAATTCTTTAACAAAAAAAGATTAGCTCCTTTCTAAACTGTTCCCTGTCTAGCTCTAGTTTCAGGTTCATATCACTATATGCCTTATATTTAACATTCTACCAAATACTGAGCTGTTTTTATTTGTCACACATACATGGAGTGAAAAGAAATGTATCTATTTCTCAGAATTGTTTCAGAATAATGTGTCTAGAGAACCTTTCTCAAGGAAAGTCCTCAATAAAATTAGCTTTTGAAAATTAACTTTATAGTGTTAATTCTATATATGACTTTCCTTCCCCATGGATATCCCTTCAACTCCCTAGTCCCTGTTCCTTTCTTGACCTCGTTAATTCTGACTTGCCCCACACAATACATTTCAGAGGTCATCTCCTCCAAAAATAGCTGTCTCTCTTTGGTATGGTGTCTCAGGCTCCTTTTTATCATTACAATATAAAGTTATCCTTCTAAAATTTTCTCTTTTCCATCTGTCTTTTACACTGCTGTGGATTTGTCTTGAAGACAAGAATGAGGACTTATTTTTGCATTCTTAGCATTTAGCATAGTAAATGATACTTAATAAGAATTTTATATTTTTTAACATAAGATGCAAGACTACTAAAGAGGATACCTGAAACATCCATACTCCACAAGAAAAATTAAAAATTATTGCAAAACATTAATTTATTCCATACATCTTCATCATCGTGAAATTATGGTAGTCATTTTTTAACAAGTGTCTATTCTGAAGCAGGGTAGAACTCAAATGTTGTGGTAGCTCTTACATAAGCATATTTTAGTTTTGGGGTCTTTTGAGGTATTGCCTGCTGTTAATTAAATCAGAGTATCAGAAAAAAAAATCAATTCAAAATCCCACAGAAAGTTTTCTGCTGCTTTAATCCGGAAATGGAAAGAGTCAAAAAATACAGACTAAATTTTTTTAAAGCAAATAATAAAAGAATAAAAAGCATTTTTTTTAAATTTTATTTTAAGTAATGGAATGGCTCTGGTTTAATCTCTGAAATACATTTAAAAGTCATAAATTGCATATTTCTGACCCAGTCTCATCTGATTGCCTAACTTGCTACTCTAGTAAATTGGATATTGGTTAATTGCACAGTTTATCAATCTGCAAACTGCATTGAAGTCCAGATGCTCTTTGAAATGTAATCATTCTAGATAACTACTGTTGCAATTTACATTTACATTTTTGATCATATCACAGTAATACATTTTCTCATTACATTTCACTATAGATCATGCCCTGACATTATTTTCTAAACTTGTTTACCCAATGTTACTTTCACAAAATATTTCTTGCAAAAGGTACATTTTATTGAAATGGGAACTCTGAGTGTCTTAGACTAGGTGACATCCCTCAAAATCAGAACTCCTTTTATGTCATCAAAATCAGCCTAGGTCAAATGAAATGAAAAACACGTAGAATAGCATTCTATAAAGATGACCTTTGAAGTGTTTTCATTTTTGAAAATGAATTTAGTAATCAAGATCTTTAAATACTCACTTTTATTTTTTCCTACCAGAAGGATAATACAGATCACTTTTGCAGTAACATAAGAAAATATGTTTCTCTTGGAAAATACAGGATGTCACCTTGTAAATTAAGATAACTATTTAATTATTTTTAAATGTTATTGTTTTCAAAGAAATAGCAGTGTGAGGAGTAATATACACATGAGCTTGAAATGTTTCTATCAAATTTAACTTTCATCATTATAAAAAACAATAATACTCATATTAAGAAAGAAATACATACTTTAAAAAGTAAGACTAATTCTCATTTACTTCTCTTTGTGTACATATATATTTTTACATCTCAGTGCTTTTACTTCTTTTATTGTTTAAGCCAATTTCAGGTTTTTGTTGTCATTACTTACAGTTAAAATCACCCAAACAAAGCCTAGGGAATGCTTATACACATTATATACTAGTATTTGAAATTGCTAGCCAACTACAAAATAAACTCTTGTATTCCCAAATTAGCTCATTATCCTTTAAGCAACTTTGTAACTTTGAAATACATTTCTTTTTTTCCTGGCATTGTTGAATTACAATAGACAGTTAGTTGCTCATATTTACATTGTGCAATTCAATGAGATTTTTTAAAAATTATAGTTAGCATACAATAATGTATTAGTTTCAGTTGTACAGCATAGTGATTAGAGATCTATATAACTCACAAAGTGATCATCCCACTAAATCTAGCACCCTTCTTTCCCCTTACATATTTATTATAACATTGTTAACTATATTCCTTATGCTACACTTTAAATCTCCATGTCTATTTTGGAATTCTCCATTTGTACTTCTTAATTCCTTTGCCCTTTTTCACCATCCCCCTATGCCCCTCCCATCTAGTAGCCCTCAAAATATTCTCTGTATCTACAAATTTATTTCCACTTTTGTTGTTGCTCTTGTTGATTTTGTTTTTTAGATTCCACATGTATGTGGAATCATGAGATATTTGTGTTTCTCTATCTGACTTATTTCATTCAGCATTTTCTGTAATACTGGCTAAATGTTAGTAAATTCCTTTAGCTTATTTTTGTCTAGGAAGCTCTTTTTCTGTCGTTCAACTCTAAATGATGGCTTTGCTGGATAAAGTATTCTTGGTTATAGATTCTGAGTTTGATAGCAAAAATTTATTCTCTCATAATAATGAGAACCAGAAGTCTGAAATCCAAGTGTTCTAAAGAACTTACCCTATGCTTTTTTCTAGGGTGCTGTTGCTGTGGGCAATTGCTTTATATTTTTG
>NW_011888901.1:1709680-1711737 GCF_000151845.1 Pteropus vampyrus
TTTTGTTGTTGCTCTTGTTGATTTTGTTTTTTAGATTCCACATGTATGTGGAATCATGAGATATTTGTGTTTCTCTATCTGACTTATTTCATTCAGCATTTTCTGTAATACTGGCTAAATGTTAGTAAATTCCTTTAGCTTATTTTTGTCTAGGAAGCTCTTTTTCTGTCGTTCAACTCTAAATGATGGCTTTGCTGGATAAAGTATTCTTGGTTATAGATTCTGAGTTTGATAGCAAAAATTTATTCTCTCATAATAATGAGAACCAGAAGTCTGAAATCCAAGTGTTCTAAAGAACTTACCCTATGCTTTTTTCTAGGGTGCTGTTGCTGTGGGCAATTGCTTTATATTTTTGTGTATTTCTATAACCAAAATAAACATATGATGAATTAAAATAGTATAAATGGATAAGAGGGAGGGAGAGGAAAGAGAAGGACAATATATTGTCCTACAAAACACTTAGGTAGAGTTTGGGATACTCTTGAGGCATATCCAACAGGAGAGAGCTTCACAAGGCTTGTTATAGAATGGTCTTTGGAAATGTCCTCTGATGGTTTGTCACACTTAAGATTATGTCTTCTCAAATGCAATAGGTACAATTCGAGGTTCCAATTAATGTACCAATTATAGCATTATCCTTGAAATTTTCTACATTTTGGACTACTAACTGAATTGATTTTTTCTTGTTTCTTACTATAGATAATTTATTGAACTTCTATATTACCCCTCAGCCATATTCCATATTAAGTTCTGTATGAACTATTAGAAAAAATCACACTCTAATAGTTTAGCAAGTGTTAGATATCTTTTAGTGGATGACAGACAATGATAGTATATTCCCTAAAATAAGAGTATTTTTCCCACTCTCCCCTTGTGTATGGAATTACTATGGCAATAACATTACCAAACTTGTACTACACCGTGGACCTGGCAGGGTGTTTGGCTTTGCAACACCACAATTTAATGGATGAAAACATGTTCACAATTCTACATTTATGCATCCTCACTGGGGTTATTTACACATGGTGACCAAGAAGAGTAAATATGACTGAATTGCTCCAATTCAAGTTAGCTCCAAATCTGAGTAACTAGAAGATAATTCAGATCAGAGAAGATGATTAAAGCTGAATTCTAAAGAACGATGATTGGAAAGACCTCACTTTAGACTCTCCGCCCTCTCTTTTAATGTATATAACTCTACATTAGTTTTATGCTAAAATCTTTATATATACTAAGTCTTTTAATTATTTCAAAAATGTTGGCAGGTGATATTATTCCTATTTTACAAATGAGAAAATTGAGACTGGAAGTAAGGAATTAACTTATTTACATCTACTTGATATGTGTCAAACATTGCTGTAGTAAAATATTTTTCTGTGTAATAGAAAATTTAAAAATTTAGAATTTCTTTGCATTTCTAGGGATTAGCTTAAAAAATGTTTATTTTATCCCATGCAGTCTCGATTTCACACATGTTTTATGAGTGAGAGACACCTAGAGAACATTCTTCAGAGAATGAAACCATCTGTACTTAGAAACTTGGAAAAAAAATACACACACACACACATTGAGTACATTTACTATAGGCTGCATATTCCAGAAAATACTCAACCTCCAACCTCTGTTATTCTGATCTCTTTTCTTAAAAGCTCTATGTGCCATGTATTTGAAAAAAAATGTTTTTTAAATAATTGTATTTCCTTATAATATCATCTGTCCATATGAAAAAGGGCCAACTAGTATCACTTACAAGGTGATCATTCATGTACGGAATTGGTAAAGATAACAAAAGTATTTTATTTTGTTTTCTTCTCCTTTTTCCCTTTTTTTGTGATGTCAAAATACTTTGAACAGAGTCCAATGACTTGGCCTTTAATTTCAGATCTTGGACCCAAAGTTCATAAGAATATAAGCAAGTCACATTTCATCTATGGTCCAGTATTGTTAATAGGATAGATAAATCTAGACAAAAAGTCAAAAAAACTTTAATCACTTTTAAAATGAAGAGATAAAAAAAGAAAATGTAGTAAATTTTTATTAAGAGATTTTATTTGTTT
>NW_011888901.1:1714967-1716274 GCF_000151845.1 Pteropus vampyrus
CACTGGATTAAAAAAAAACAAAAAACAAAAAAACTATAATTTAAGAACTTCATTTTAATAAATTGCTTAGATGATTCAGACAGGCTGTCAGATTTGTCAGCTACTAGTATACGGCCACTGAGAAATCAGAGTTTGAAAATATGTTTAACTGGTTTTCCAATGACAAAGCGTTTTGTCAAACAAGTTTGTGAGATGTCACACACGTAATTTCTTAGAGATACACAATAAACAGTTTAGTAAATAAAGTACAAAAAAACTATTTAATGTGTTTAATGGTTAACTTTTTTAAAAGGGACAATTTTTCTTTATACCTATTAGTATCTTAAATTTTTTTTTAACCTTAACATAAACCTAGAAAATAATCTAACTTGGTATATTATTTTTGTTGTTGAAAATTAAGTTAATTGGAATAATTAGTTGATATATTCACCTTTATCAATCAGAATTTCAATTAAACTGAAATTCTGTCACCACTTGTCACCAGAAAAATTATTTAATTTATATTTTATAGGCTTTTGTAAATTAAATAAAAAGCAGCATCTTTTATTAAGACTTACCTTAGGAATCTCTGTAAATATTTTTTGTAAAAATTTATTTAAACTACACATTGCATTATTTTCATTTTTTATACAAATAATGAATTTTATTTTTGTACTTTTAATTTTGAAATAATTTCAAATTCATACTTGTTTGTTCAGTCATAGATTACAATTAATCTAGTTTCAAAGCTACATTTCTATGAAAAGCAAACCTATTAACTCAAATTCGATGTGTTTTATTTGCTTATATTTTACAGCTCTTTTTTTTTTTAAAAAAAACAGTATTGTTAAAGAAAAATGACTGGATGCTTGTGAAAGGTGATCAGACAAATTTTGTTCGGACTACTACAGTAGAGGCGAGAGATTTCAGTATAAACTGAGCTCAACTCCAACTGTGACAAAGGTAACTAAGGATTTCGAAGGAGAGCAGATGGAGAACAGAAAAGCACTATTGGAAAGTGAATAGAGGAGAGCAAAAAGGAGGACTAGAGGGCTGTGTGAAAATTGAAGAAGATGGTAAGTGGAGAATTACTGAAAATGGTTTGGCAAGGTAGGTTAAACAGTACATTTTTCGATTTGGCAGCACTGTGCTTTCTTTAGCAGACGACATGGTGCCTAGAGTAACTTTTAGGGACACAGCAGGAGGGAGCCAGAATAAAGTCTGGTTAAGTCTGTAAAACATTAATATAGTTCAAAAAGCCAACATTAAATGTGAAAGTATAGAGAAATAACACTTCCTCCCATTTCTTCTATTCTGCTCCTATCTAT